>NC_092132.1:98475479-98778510 GCF_043159975.1 Macaca nemestrina | reverse complement strand
AAGAGTATCAGCGATTGAGGATCAAATGAATGAAATGAAGCGAGAAGAGAAACCAAAAGAAAAAAGAAGAAAAAGAAATGAACAAAGCCTGCAAGAAGTATGGGATTATGTAAAAAGACCAAATCTATGTCTGATTGGGGTGCCTGAAAGTGAGGGGGAAAATGGAACCAAGTTGGAAAACACTCTTCAGGATATCATCCAGGAGAACTTCCCCAACCTAGTAGGGCAGGCCAACATTCAAATCCAGGAAATACAGAGAACGCCACAAAGATACTCCTCGAGAAGAGCAACTCCAAGACATATAATTGCCAGATTCACCAAAGTTGAAATGAAGGAAAAAATCTTAAGGGCAGCCAGAGAGAAAGGTCGGGTTACCCACAAAGGGAAGCCCATCAGACTAACAGCAGATCTCTCGGCAGAAACTCTACAAGCCAGAAGAAAGTGGGGGTCAATATTCAACATTCTTAAAGAAAAGAATTTTCAACCCAGAATTTCATATCCAGCCAAACTAAGTTTCATAAGTGGAGGAGAAATAAAATCCTTTACAGATAAGCAAATGCTTAGAGATTTTGTCACCACTAGGCCTGCCTTACAAGAGACCCTGAAGGAAGCACTCAACATGGAAAGGAACAACCGGTACCAGCCATTGCAAAAACATGCCAAAATGTAAAGACCATCGAGGCTAGGAAGAAACTGCATCAACTAATGAGCAAAATAACCAGTTAATATCATAATGGCAGGATCAAGTTCACACATAACAATCTTAACCTTAAATGTAAATGGACTAAATGCTCCAATTAAAAGACACAGAATGGCAAACTGGATAAAGAGTCAAGACCCATCAGTCTGCTGTATTCAGGAGACCCATCTCACACGCAGAGACATACATAGGCTCAAAATAAAGGGATGGAGGAAGATTTACCAAGCAAATGGAGAACAAAAAAAAGCGGGGGTTGCAATCCTAGTCTCTGATAAAACAGACTTTAAACCATCAAAGATCAAAAGAGACAAAGAAGGCCATTACATAATGGTAAAGGGATCAATTCAACAGGAAGAGCTAACTATCCTAAATATATATGCACCCAATATAGGAGCACCCAGATTCATAAAGCAAGTCCTTAGAAACTTACAAAGAGACTTAGACTCCCATACAATAATAATGGGAGACTTCAACACTCCACTGTCAACATTAGACAGATCAACGAGACAGAAAGTTAACAAGGATATCCAGGAATTGAACTCATCTCTGCAGCAAGCAGACCTAATAGACATCTATAGAACTCTCCACCCCAAATCAACAGAATATACATTCTTCTCAGCACCACATCGTACTTACTCCAAAATCGACCACATAATTGGAAGTAAAGCACTCCTCAGTAAATGTACAAGAACAGAAATTATAACAAACTGTCTCTCAGACCACAGTGCAATCAAACTAGAACTCAGGACTAAGAAACTCAATCAAAACCGCTCAACTACATGGAAACTGAACAACCTGCTCCTGAATGACTACTGGGTACATAACGAAATGAAGGCAGAAATAAAGATGTTCTTTGAAACCAATGAGAACAAAGATACAACATACCAGAATCTCTGGGACACATTTAAAGCAGTGTGTAGAGGGAAATTTATAGCACTAAATGCCCACAAGAGAAAGCAGGAAAGATCTAAAATTGACACTCTAACATCGCAATTAAAAGAACTAGAGAAGCAAGAGCAAACACATTCGAAAGCTAGCAGAAGGCTAGAAATAACTAAGATCAGAGCAGAACTGAAGGAGATAGAGACACAAAAAACTCTCCAAAAAATCAATGAATCCAGGAGTTGGTTTTTTGAAAAGATCAACAAAATTGACAGACCACTAGCAAGACTAATAAAGAAGAAAAGAGAGAAGAATCAAATCGACGCAATTAAAAATGATAAAGGGGATATCACCACCGACCCCACAGAAATACAAACTACCATCAGAGAATACTATAAACATCTCTACGCAAATAAACTGGAAAATCTAGAAGAAATGGATAATTTCCTGGACACTTACACTCTTCCAAGACTAAACTAGGAAGAAGTTGAAACCCTGAATAGACCAATAGCAGGCTCTGAAATTGAGGCAATAATTAATAGCCTACCAACCAAAAAAAGTCCAGGACCAGATGGATTCACAGCTGAATTCTACCAGAGGTACAAGGAGGAGTTGGTACCATTCCTTCTGAAACTATTCCAATCAATAGAAAAAGAGGGAATCCTCCCTAACTCATTTTATGAGGCCAACATCATCCTGATACCAAAGCCTGGCAGAGACACAACAAAAAAAGAGAATTTTAGACCAATATCCCTGATGAACATCGATGCAAAAATCCTCAATAAAATACTGGCAAACCGGATTCAGCAACACATCAAAAAGCTTATCCTCCATGATCAAGTGGGCTTCATCCCTGGGATGCAAGGCTGGTTCAACATTCGCAAATCAATAAACATAATCCAGCATATAAACAGAACCAAAGACAAGAACCACATGATTATCTCAATAGATGCAGAAAAGGCTTTTGACAAAATTCAACAGCCCTTCATGCTAAAAACGCTCAATAAATTCGGTATTGATGGAACGTACCTCAAAATAATAAGAGCTATTTATGACAAACCCACAGCCAATATCATACTGAATGAGCAAAAACTGGAAAAATTCCCTTTGAAAACTGGCACAAGACAGGGATGCCCTCTCTCACCACTCCTATTCAACATAGTGTTGGAAGTTCTGGCTAGGGCAATCAGGCAAGAGAAAGAAATCAAGGGTATTCAGTTAGGAAAAGAAGAAGTCAAACTGTCTCTGTTTTCAGATGACATCATTGTATATTTAGAAAACCCCATTGTCTCAGCCCAAAATCTCCTTAAGCTGATAAGAAACTTCAGCAAAGTCTCAGGATACAAAATTAATGTGCAAAAATCACAAGCATTCTTATACACCAGTAACAGACAAACACAGAGCCAAATCAGGAATGAACTTCCATTCACAATTGCTTCAAAGAGAATCAAATACCTAGGAATCCAACTTACAAGGGATGTAAAGGACCTCTTCAAGGAGAACTACAAACCACTGCTCAGTGAAATAAAAGAGGACACAAACAAATGGAAGAACATACCATGCTCATGGATAGGAACAATCAATATCGTGAAAATGGCCGTACTGCCCAAGGTAATTTATAGATTTAATGCCATCCCCATCAAGCTACCAATGAGTTTCTTCACAGAATTGGAAAAAACTGCTTTAAAGTTCATATGGAACCAAAAAGGAGCCCGCATCTCCAAGACAATCCTAAGTCAAAAGAACAAAGCTGGAGGCATCACGCTACCTGACTTCAAACTATACTACAAGGCTACAGTAACCAAAACAGCATGGTACTGGTACCAAAACAGAGATATAGACCAATGGAACAGAACAGAGTCCTCAGAAATAATACCACACATCTACAGCCATCTGATCTTTGACAAACCTGAGAGAAACAAGAAATGGGGAAAGGATTCCCTATTAATAAATGGTGCTGGGAAAATTGGCTAGCCATAAGTAGAAAGCTGAAACTGGATCCTTTCCTTACTCCTTATACGAAAATTAATTCAAGATGGATTAGAGACTTAAATGTTAGACCTAATACCATAAAAATCCTAGAGGAAAACCTAGGTAGTACCATTCAGGACATAGGCATGGGCAAAGACTTCATGTCTAAAACACCAAAAGCAACGGCAGCAAAAGCCAAAATTGACAAATGGGATCTCATTAAATTAAAGAGCTTCTGCACAGCAAAAGAAACTACCATCAGAGTGAACAGGCAACCTACAGAATGGGAGAAAATGTTTGCAATCTACTCATCTGACAAAGGGCTAATATCCAGAACCTACAAAGAACTCAAACAAATTTACAAGAAAAAAAGCAAACAACCCCATCAAAAAGTGGGCAAAGGATATGAACAGACATTTCTCAAAAGAAGACATTCATACAGCCAACAGACACATGAAAAAATTCTCATCATCACTGGCCATCAGAGAAATGCAAATCAAAACCACAATGAGATACCATCTCACACCAGTTAGAATGGCGATCATTAAAAAGTCAGGAAACAACAGGTGCTGGAGAGGATGTGGAGAAATAGGAACACTTTTACACTGTTGGTGGGATTGTAAACTAGTTCAACCAGTATGGAAAACAGTATGGCGATTCCTCAAGGATCTAGAACTAGATGTACCATATGACCCAGCCATCCCATTACTGGGTATATACCCAAAGGATTCTAAATTATGCTGCTATAAAGACACATGCACACGTATGTTTATTGCAGCACTATTCACAATAGCAAAGACTTGAAATCAACCCAAATGTCCATCAGTGACAGATTGGATTAAGAAAATGTGGCACATATACACCATGGAATACTATGCAGCCATCAAAAAGGATGAGTTTGTGTCCTTTGTAGGGACATGGATGCAGCTGGAAACCATCATTCTTAGCAAACTATCACAAGAACAGAAAACCAAACACCACATGTTCTCACTCATAGGTGGGAACTGAACAATGAGATCACTTGGACTCAGGAAGGGGAACATCACACACAGGGGCCTATCATGGGGAGGGGGGAGGGGGGAGGGATTGCATTGGGAGTTATACCTGATGTAAATGATGAGTTGATGGGTGCAGCACACCAACATGGCACAAGTATACATATGTAACAAACCTGCACGTTATGCACATGTACCCTACAACTTAAAGTACAATAATAATAAATAAATTTAAAAAAAAAATTTTTATAAGCTGAATTCACACATCAAAAACCAGTTTCACAGATAGCTTTTTGATAGATTTTATCACGGGATGTTTGATTTTTCACAATATTCCTTACTGCGCTCCAAATTGTCCTTTTGCAGATTCTACAAAAAACAAGTTTCCAAACTGCTGAATCAAAGAGAAGGTTTAACTCTATGAGCTGAAGCCAAACTCACAAAGCAGTTTCACAAATAGCTTCTTTCTTGTTTTTATCTAGGAATATTCTATTTTTCACTAAGTCCTCAGTTGGCTCCAAAATGTCCACTCAAGGATACTACAAAAAAAGTGTTTTTAACCTTCTGAATTAAACGAAAGTTATAACTCAGTGAGCTGCATCCACATATTACAAAGCAGTTTGAGAGATAACTTCTTTATAGTTTTTATCATGGGATATTCTGTTTTTCACTGTAGGTCTCACTGCACTCCAAAATTTCCCTTCATAGATTTTACAAAAACTGGCTCTGCAAACTGCTGAATCAATAGAAAAATTTAACTCTTAGAGCTATATCTACACGTCAGAAAGCAGTTTCACAGATAGCTTATTTCTAGTTTTTTTTCCGGGGACATTCTGTTTTTGTCCCTTCACACATTCTACAAAAATAGTGTTTCCAAATAGCTGAATCAAATCAAGGTTTAACTCAGTTAGCTGTATGCACACACCACAAAGCAGTTTCACAGCCCACTTCTTTCTTGTTTTTATTGCAGGATATTCAGTTTTTCAATATAAGCATCAATGAACTCTGAAATATCCCTTCACAGATTCTACAAAAAGAGTGTTTCTAAACTGCTGAATCAAAAGAAAGGTTTAGGCCACGTGTGGTGTCCCACGCCTGTTATCCCAGCACTTTGGGAGGCTGAGGCAGGAAGATCATGAGGGCAGGAGTTTGAGATCAGCCTGGCCAACATGGTGAAATCCCGTGTCTACCAAAAATACAAAAAAAATTAGTTGGACATGGTGGTGGGCACCTGTAATTCCAGCTACTCGGGAGATATAGGCAGAAGAATCACTTGAAACCGGCAGGCAGAAGCTGCTGTGTGCTGAGATCGTGCAACGGCACTCCAGCCTGGGAAACACAAAAAACTCCATCTCAAAAACAAACAAACAAAAAGAAACAAGAAAGAGAGGTGTAACTCTGTGAGCTGAATGCACACATCAGAAAGCAGGTTTATAGTTAATGTCTTCCTAGTTTTCATATTGGCATATTTGGTTTTTCACTATAGGACTAGAGGGCTCTGAAATGTCCCTTCACAGATTCTACAAAACGCGTGTTTCCAACCTGCTGAATCAAAAGAAAGGTGTAATTCTGTGAACTGAATCCACACATCATAACGCAGTTTCACAGATATCTTCTTTGTAGATTTTGTTGCATGATATTCAATTTTTCACTATATGCCTCAATACCCTTTGAAATGTCCCTTTGCAGATTCTAGAAAAAGGCATTTCCAAACTTCTGAGTCAAAATAACATTTGATTCTGTGAGCTGAACTCACACATCACAAAGTAGTTTCACATATAGCTTCTTTCTAGATTTTATCTACAAATATAAGGTTTTTCAGTATCAGCCTCAGTGGGCTCTGAAATGTTTCTTCACAGATTCTATGAAAAGAGTGTTTCCAACCTGATGAATCAGAGGAAAGGTTTAACTGTGCGAGTTGACTGCACACATTACAATGTAGATTCACAGATAGTTTCTTTCTAGTTTTTATGTTGGGATATTCATTTTCTCACTGTGGGACTCAGTGAACCCCAAAATGTCTCATTGCAATTTCTATCAAAAGATTATTTCTGAATGACTTAAAATGAAAATGACTGAATCAAAAGGAAGGTTTAACTCTGTGAGACGAATCCATACATCACAAAATATTTTCACAGATAGCTTCCTTCTAGTTTTTATCATGTCATATTCAGTTTTTCACTATAGGCTTCACTGCCCTCCAAAGTGTCCCTTCACAGAATCTAACAAAACAGTGTTTCAAAGAGCTGAATCAAATTAACATTTAATTCTGTGAGCTTAATGTATACATCACAAAGCAGTTTCACAGATAGCTTCTTTCTTGTTTTTATCTAGGGATATTCAATTTTTCATTACAGGCCTCTGTGGTGTCCAAAATGTTTCTTCACAAATTCTACAAAAAGAGAATTTCCAACCTCTGAATCAAAACAAAGGTTTAACTCTGTGAGCTGAATCCACACATCACAAAGCAGTTTCACCAATAGTTTCCTTCTCGTTTTTATCACAAGACACTCGGTTTTTTGCTGTAGGCCTCACTTTGCTCTGAAAGTTCTTTTTGCAAATTCAATAAAAATAGTGGTTCCAAACTGCTTAATCAATAGAAAGTTTTAACTGTGTGAGCTGAATCCACACATCACAAAGCAATTTCAGGTATCTTCTTTTTAGATTTTATTGCATGATATTACGTTTTTCACTATAGGCCTCACTGCATTTTGAAATGTCTCTTCATAGATTCTACAAAAAGAGTGTTTCCAAACCTCTAAATCAATAGTAAGGTTTCACTCTCTGAGTTGAATGCACACATCACAAAGGAGTTTTACAGCTAGCTTCTTTTTAGTTTTTATCTAGGGATATTCTGTTTTTCATTACAGGCCTCAGTGGACTCTGAAATATCACTTTGCAGATTCTACAAAAACTTTGTTTCCAATCTGCTGAATCAAAAGAACGGTTTAACTCTGTGAGCTAAATCCACACATCACAAAACAGTTTCACAGAGAGCTTCTTTCTAATTTTTATCTAGGGTAGGGTTTTCACTACAGGCCTTGGTGGGCTTTGAAATATCCCTTCGCAGATTCTACAAAAAGGGCATTACCAAATTTCAGAATCAAAAGAAAAATTTAACTCTGTGAGCTGAATCCACACATCAAAAACCAGTTTTGTAGATAACTTTTATATAGATTTTATAGTGGGATATTCATTTTTTCACAGTATTTCTTGCTGTCCTACAAAATGTCCATTCACGGATTCTACAAAAGTAAATTTTCCAAACTGCTGAATCAAAAGAAAGGTTTAACTCTGCTAGCCAAATCCACACCTCACAAACAGTTTCACAATTAGCTTCTTTCTAGTTTGTATTGAGGTATATTCGGTCTTTTACTACAATCCTCAAGGCCCTCCAAAATATCCCTTACACGTTCTACAAAAATATTGTTTCTAAATAGTTGAATCAAATTAAAGTTTAACTCAGTTAGCTGAATGCACACATCATAAGGCAGTTTCACAGATCACTTCTTTCTCATTTTAATTGGAAGATATTTGATTTTACCCTATAGGCATCAGTGAGCTCTGAAATGACCCTTCACAGATTCTGCAAAAAGAGTGTTTCCAAACTGCTGAGTGAAAAGAAAGGTTTAGGCCATGTGTGGTGGCTCATGCCTGTAATTCCAGCACTTTGGGAGATAGAGGTGGGTGGAACACGAGGTCAGGTATTCAACACCAGCCTGGCCAACATGGTGAAACGCTGTCTCTAATAAAAATGTAAAAAATTAGCCGAGTGTGGTAGTGGGGTCCTGTAATCCCAGCTTCTTGGCAGGCAGAGACAGAAAAATCACTTGAAACCAGAAGGCAAAGGTTGCAGTGAGCTGAGATCACACCATGGCACTCCAGCGTGGGCAACAAGAGTGACACTCCATCTCGAAAGAAAGAAAGAAAGAAAGAAAGAAAGAAAGAAAGAAAGAAAGAAAGAAAGAAAGAAAGAAAGAAAGAAAGAAAGAAAGAAAGAAAGAAAGAAAGAAAGAAAGAAAGTCTTAACTCTCTGAGATGAATGCACACATCAGAAAGTAGTTTTACAGGTAGTTGCTTTCTAGTATTTATCTTGGGATATTCAGTTTTTCACTATAGGTGTAGTGGGTTCTGAAATGTCTCTTTGCAGATTATGCAAAAAGAATGTTTCCTACCTGCTGAATCAAAAGAAAGGTTTAATTCTGTGAACTGAGTCCACACATCAGAAAGCAATATTACAGATAGCTTCTTTGTACATTTTATCATGTGATATTTGGTTTTTCACTATAGGCCTCAATGCCCTTTGAAATGCCCCTTCACAGATTCTACAAATACAGTTTTTCCAAAAAAAAAATAAAAAAAAAGTTTAACCCTGTGAGCTGAATCCATGCATCACATAGTCGTTTCACAGATAATTTCTATCTAGTTTTGATCACTAGATAGAAAAAGATATTTTGTTTTTCACTATATGCCTTACGTGCTTTAAAATATCCCTGTGCAGATTCTACAAAAAAAGGGTTTCAAATTGCTGAATCAAAGGAAAATTTTAACTCTGTGAGTTGAATTCACAACTCACAAAGCAGTTTCATGGGTAGCTTATTTCCAGCTTATATCCAGGAATATTCAGTTTTTCACTAAGGCCTCAGTGGGATCCAAAATGTCCCATCACAGATTCTATTTTAAAAAATGGTTTCCAAATTGCTGAATCAAAGGAAAGTTTTAACTCTGTGAGCTGAATTCACAACTCACAAAACAGTTTCACAGATAACTTCTTTCTAGGTTTTATCCAGGAATATTCAGTTTTTGACTAAGGCTTCAGTGGGCTGTGACCTGAATCCACACATCACAAAGCAGTTTCAGAAAAAGTTTCTTTCTAGGTTGTATCAAGTTATATTTGTTTTTTTCACCGTCATCCTCAAGGCCCTTAAAATGTCTCTTTGCACATTCTACAAAAAGAGTGTTTCCAAATAGCTGAATCAAATTAGAGTTTAACTTGGTTACCTGAATGCACACATCATAAAGCAGTTTCACAGACTGCTTCTTTCTAGTTTTTTCATGGGATATTCAATTTTTCACTATAGGTGCCAGTTAGCTTTGAAATGACCCTTCGCAGATTCTACAAAAAGAGTGTTTCCAAGCTGCTGAATCAAAAGAAAGGTTTAGGCCATGCATGGTGTCTCATGCCTATAGTCCCAGCACTTTGGGGGGCCAAAGTGGGTGGATCATGATGTCAGGAATTTGAGACCAGTCTGGCCAACATGATAAAATCTGATCTCTACTAAAAATATGAAAAAAAAATTAGCTGGGAGAGGTGGAACATGCCTGTAATACCAGATACTTAGGAGGCTGAGGCAGGAGAATTGCTTGAAACTAGAAGACGAAGTTTGCAATGAGCTGAGATGGTGCCACAGCATGACAGCCTGCACAACAAGAGTGAAATACTATTTTAAAAAGAAAGAAAGAAAGAAAGAAAGAAAGAAAGAAAGAAAGAAAGAAAGAAAGAAAGAAAGAAAGAAAGAAAGAAAGAAAGAAAGAAAGAGAAAGAGAGAGAGAGAGAATGAAAGAAAGAAAGAAAGGAAAGAAAGAAAGAAAGAAAGAAAGAGAAAGAAAGAAAGAAAGAAAGAAAGAAAGAAAGAAAGAAAGAAAGAAAGAAAGAAAGAAAGAAAGAAAGAAAGAAAGGTTTAACTCTGTGAGCTGAATGCACATATCAGAGAGCAGTTTTACAGATAGTTTCTTTCTAGTTTTTATCTTAAAATATTTAGTTTTACACTGTGGGTCTCACTTCACTCCAAAATATCTCTTCAAAGATTTGAGAAAAATAGTTTATCCAAATTGCTTAATGAATGGAGAGATTTAACTCTGTAAGCTAAATCCACACATCACAAAGCATTTACACAGATAACGGATATCTTCCTTTTAGATTTTCTAACATGATATTATGATTTTCTCTATAGGCCTCACTACACTCCAAAATGACTCTTTGAAGATTCTACAAAAAGAGTGTTTCTAAACTTCTGAATTAAAAGTAAGGTTTCAGTCTGTGAGCTTAATACACACATCATAAAGGAGTTGTACAAATAGCTTCTTTCTAGTTTTTATCTAGCTATATTAAGTTTTTAATTATGGGCCTCAGAGGGCTTTAAAATATCACTTTGTAGATCCTACAAAAGTAGTGTTTCCAAATTGCTAATGAAAAGAAAGGTTTAACTCTGTGAGCTGAATCCACACTTCACAATGCAGTTTCACAGATAGTTTCTTTCTAGATTTTATGGTGGGATATTCCGTTTTTCATTGTAGGCCTCACTGTGCTTCAAAATGTCCCTTTGCACATGCTACAGAAAAAGTGTTTCCAAACTGCTGAAACAAAAGAAAGGTTTAACTCTGTAAACTGAATCCACACATCACAAAGCAGTTTCACAGGTTACTTCTTTCTCATTTTTATCAAGGGATACTTGTTTTTTCACTACAATCCTTGAGATTCTTTGAAATGTCCCTTAGCAGATCCTTCAAAAAGAGTGTTTCCAAATGTGTGAATCAAAAGGAAGGTTTAACTCTGTGAGCTGAATGTACACATCTCAAAGCAATATTACAGATATTTTCTTTCTACTTTTATCAGGGGATATTCAGTTTTTTACTATAGGCCTCAGTGGGCTTTCAAATATCCCTTCACAAATTCTACAAAAACAGTGTTTCCAATCTTATCAATCAAAAGAAAGTTTTAACTCTATAAGCTGAATCCGCACATCACAAAGTAATTTCACAGATAGCATCTTTGTAGTTTCATCTGGCGATATTCAGTTTCTCAATATAGGCCTTGTAGGCTGAAATGGCCTTTCGTAGATACCAAAAGGAGATTGTTTCCAACCTACTCTATCAATAGAAAGATTTAATTCTTAGACTTGAATCCACACTTCACAAGGCAGTTTCACATAGAGCTTCTTTCAAGTTTTTATCTAGGGATATACTGTTTTTAACTATAGGCCTTGGTAGGCTCCAAAATGTTGCTTTGCAGATTCCAAAAAAAGAATATTACCAAACTGGAGAATCAAAAGAAAGGTTTTACTCTGTGAACTGCATCTGCACATCAAAAAGCAGTTTCACAGATAGCATTTTTATAGGTTCTATTGCGAGATATTTGTTTTTTTTATTATATGTCTTAGTGCCCTCCGAAATGTCCCTTCGCAGATTCTACAAAAAGAGTATTTCCAAACTGCTGAATCAAAAGAAAGGTTTCGCTCTGTGACATGAATCCACACATTCCAAAGCAGTTTTACAGATAGTTTATTTCTAGTTTTTATTGTGAGATATTAAGTTTTTCACTGTAGGCCTCAGAGTGCTCCAAAATGTCCCTTTGCAGATTGCACCAGAAGAGTGTTCCCACGCAGTTGAATTAAATAAAGGTTTAACTCCCTGAGCTGAATCCACACATTGTAAAGCAGTTTTATAGACAGCTTCTGTCTAGTTTTTGTCACAGGATATTCAATTTTTCACAATAGGCATCAATGCGCTCCAAAATGTCCCTTCACAGATTTCAGAAAAAGAGTTTTTCCAAACTGCTGAATCAAAAGTAAGGTTTAACTCTATGAGTTGAATGCACAATTCACTATGCAGTTTCACCAGTAGCTTCTTCCTAGTTTTTGTCTTGAGTTATTTGGTTTTTAACTGTAGGCCTCAGTAAACTCTGAAATGTCCATTAACAGATCTACAAAAGGAGTGTTTCCAAACTGTTGAATCAAAAGAAAGGTATAACTGTGAACTGAATGCAAAAATCATAAAGGAGTTTCACAGATAGTTCTTTCTACATTTTTTCGTGAAATATTTTGATTTTCACTATAGGCCTTATTGCACTTTGAAATATCCCTTCACAGATTCTATAAAGAGTGTTATCAAACTGCTGAATCAAAAGAAAGGTTTAAGTTTGTGAGCTGAGTCTACACATCACAAAGCAGTTTCACAAATAGCTTCGTTATAGGTTTTGCCATGGGATATTCGGTTTTTCACTATAGTCCTCAATGCCCTGAGAAATGTTTCTTCACAGATTCTACAAAAAAAGTGTTGCCAAACTGCTGAATCAAAGGTAAGTTGTATCTTTGTGAGATGAATGCACACATCACAAAGCAGTTTCACAGATAGCTTCTTTCTAGTTTTTATCTCAAGACGTCTGTTTTTCACCATAGAAGGCTTTGAAATGTCCCTTTGCAGAGTCTACAAAAGTCTTTCCACCCTACTGAATCAAAAGAAATGTTTAACTCTGTGAGCTGAATTCTCACAACATTTTCAAAAAGCATTTTTACAGAGAGCTTCATTCTATTTTTTCTTGTGGGATATTCAATTGTTTATGGTAGGCCTCAACATGCACCGAAATGTCCCTTTGCAGATTCTACAAAATGTGTGTTTCCAAACTGCTGAATCAAAAGAAAGTTTTAATTCTGGGAGCTGAATGCACACGTCACAAAGCAGTTTCACAGATAACGTCTCTCTAGTGTTTATCTTGGGATATGCGGTTTTTCACGATAAGCCTCAGTGGGCTTTGTAATGTCCCTATGCAGATTATACAAAAAGAGTGTTTCCAAACTCCTGAATCCAAAGAAAGGTTTAAGTCTGTGAGTTGAATCCACATATCACAAAGCAGTGTCACAGATAGCTTCTTTCTAGTTTTTATCATGGTATATTAAGTTTTTCACTGCCCTCTGAAATATCCCTTTGCAAATCCTACCAAAAGAGTGTTTCCAAACAGTTGAATAAAAAGTAAGGTTTAACTCTTCAAGCTGAATGCACATATCTCAAAGAGATTTAATAGATAGCTTCTTTCTAGTTTTTATCACAGGATATTCTATTTTTCACTATAGGCATCAATACAGTTTGAAATGTCCCTTTGCAGATTCTAGAAACAGAGTGTTTTCAAACTGCTGTACCAAAAATAAGGTTTAACTATGTTAGTTGAATGCACACATCACTAAGTAGTTTAACACATAGCTTCTTTCTAGTTTTTATCATGGAGTATTCTGTTATTTACTGTAGGTCTCTGTAATGTTTCTTTGCATATCCTACCATTAGAGTATTTTCAAAGCCTGAATCAAAAATAAGGTTTAACTCTATGTGCTGAATGAGCACGTCGTTAAGCAGTTTCACAGATAGCTTCTTTTTAGTTTTTATCACAAGATATTCTGTTTTGCACTTTAGGCATCAATGCACTACAAAATGTTCCCCTGCATATTCTACAAAAAGAGTGTTTTCAAACTGCTGAATCAAAAATAAAGTTTACCTCTATGAGCTGAATGCACACATTACAAAGCAGTTTCACAGATAGAGTCTTTCTAGTTTTTAATGTAAAGATATTAGGTTTTTCCCTCTAGGCCTAAGTGTGCTCTGAAATGTTCGTTCACAGATTCTACAAAAAAAGTTTTTAAACCTGCTGAATCAAAATAAAGGTTTAACTCTCTGAGTGGAACCCTCAAAATATACAGCAGGTTTACAGATAGCATCTTTCTAGTTTTTATCACAGCATATTCAGTTTTTCACTATAAGCCTTACTGCACTCCAAAACATTCCTTCACAGGTTGTACAAAAAAGTAATTCCAAACTGCTGAATCAAAAATAAGGTTTAACTCTGTGAGCTGCATCCACCCATCACAAATCAGTTTCACAGATAGCTTCTTTCTAGTTTTTATCATGACACATTTTGTTTTTCACCATAAGCATCAGTGCACTCCCAAAAGTCCCATTGCCGATGCTTCAAGAGTGTTTCCAAACTGATTAAAAAATAAGGTTTACCTTTGTGAGCTGGATGCATCCATCACAAAGCAGTTTCACAAAAAAACTTCTTTCTAGTTTTTATCTTGTGATATTCGGTTTTTCACTATAAGTCTCAGTGGGCTCTGAAATGTCCATTCCTAGATTCTACAAAAAGGGTTTTACCAAACTGTTTTATTTAAAAAAAAAAAAAAAGGTTTAACTCTGTGAACGAAATACACCCATCACAAAACACTTTCACAGGTAGCTTCTTTCTAGTTTATATAACAGGATATTCCATATTTCACTGCGGGCCTCACTACACTCCAAAATGTCCCGTTCCAGAGTCTACAAAAAAAGTGTTTAGAAACAACTGAATCAAAAGTAGGCTTAATTCTGTAAGATAAATGCACACATCACAAAGCAGTTTCACACATAGCTTCCTCCTAGTTTTTATCTCAGTATATTCAGTTTTTCACTATTTGCCTTAATGCACTTTGAAGTGTCCCTTTGCAGATTCTGCAAAAGAGTGTTTTCAAACTACTGAATGAAAAGAAGGGTTTAATCCTGTGAGCTAAATCTGCACATTGCAAATCAGTTTCACACAGAGCTTCTTTCTTGCTTTTATTGCACGAAATTTTGTTTTTCACTATGGGTCTTACTGAAATCTGAAATATCCCTTCGCAGATTCCACAAGAGTTTTTCCAACCTGATGAATAATTTTAAAAAAAAGTTCAACACAATGAGCTGAATCCACACATCATGAAACAATTTAACATATAGCTTATTTCTAGTTTTTATTGCAGGATATTCTGTTTTTTACTATAGTCCTCAATGCCCTATGAAATGTCTCTTTACAGATTTTACAAAAACACTGTTTCCAAACTGCTGCATCAAAAGGAACTTTTATCTCTGTGAGCTGAATGCACACATTACAAAGCAATTTCAGAAATAGTTTCTTTCTACAACATGCAGTGTTTCAATATAGGCCTCAGTGAGTTCTGAAATGTACCTTCGCAGATTGTACAAAAAGAGTATTTCCAAACTTCTGAATCAAAATAAAGGTCTAACTCTGTGAGATGAATCCAGACATCGCAAAGCAGTTCACAGATAGCTTCTTTCTAGTTTTTATCTAGGGATATTCTGTTTTTTACCATAGTCCTCAATGGGCTCCCAAATGTCCCATAGCAGATTCTACAAAAGAGTGTTTTCAACCTGCTGAATCAAAAGAAAGGTCTAACTCTGTGAAATGAATCCACATATACAAAGCAGTTTCAGATAGCTTCTTTGTAATTTTTTTCCAGGGATATTTGGTTTTTCACTGTAGGCCTCACTGTGGTCTAAAATGTCCCTTTCTAGATTCTACAAAAAGAGTGTTCGCAAACAGCTGTATCAATGGCAAGGTTTACATCTGAGATCTGAAAACACACATTGCAAAGCAGGTTCACAGATAGCTTCTTTCTAGTTTTTATCTAGGGATATTTGAATTTTCACTGTAGGTCTCAGTGGGTTCCAAAATGTCTCTGCAGATTCTACAAAAAGAGTGTTTCCAACCTGCTTAATCAAAAGAAAGTTTTAACTCTTTGAGTTGAATCCACACATCACAAAGCAGTTTCACAGATAGCTTTGTTGTAATTTTTATTCAGGAATATTCAATTTTTCATTATTGTCCTCAAGGCCCGCAAAATTCCTTTTGCAGATTGTAGAAAAAGAGTGTTATCAAACTGCTGAATCAAAAGAAAAGTTTAACTCTGTGGGCTGAATCAACACATCACAAAGCTGTGTCACAGGTAACTTCTTTCTAGTTTTTATCATGGTATATTCGGTTTTTCTCTGTATGACTCACAGCCCTCCGAAATGTCACCTCACAATTTGTATACAAAGAGGTTTTCCAATGTGCTGTATCAGAAAAAGGTTTAACTCTGTAAGCTGAATCCATCCATCACACAGCAGTCTCACAGATAGCTTTTTTCTAGTGTTTATCCTGGGATATTCAGTTTTTCACTATAGGTCTCACTGGGCTCCAAAATGTCCATTTAAGGATTCTACAAAAGGAGTGTTTCCAAACTGCTTAATAAAAATATTTAACTCTATGAGCTGAATACACACAACACAGGCAGTTTCATGAATAGCGTTTTTTAGATTTTTATCATGTGATATTCAGTTTTTCATTATAAGCCTCACTGTGCTCTAAAAAGTCCTTTCACAGATTCCACAAAAAGAGTTTTTCCAAAATGCTGATTCAAAAGTAAGTTTTAATTATTTGAGCTGAATGCACACATCACAAAGCAATTTCACAGCTATCTTCTTTCTAGTTTTTATCTAGGGATATTTGGTATTTTACTATAGGCCTCAGTGGACCTGAAGTGTCCCTTCACAGGTGCTACAAAAAGAATGTTTACAAGCAGTTGAATTAAATGAAAAATGAACTCTGTGAGCGGAATCTCCACAAAAAAACATTCACAGATAGATTCTTTCTAGATTTTATTATGGAATATTTGGTTTTTCACAATAGGCCTTAACTACACTCTGAAATGTTTCTTTGCAGATTCTACAAAAAGAGTGTTTCCAAACTGCTGAATCAAAACAAAAGTTTAACCCTGTGAGCTGAATGGACACAGCACAAAGCATTTCACACATAGCTTCTTTCTAGTTTTTTTCACAGGATATTTTGTTTTCACTATAGACCTCAATGCCCTTTGAAATGATCCTTCACAGATTCTACAAAAAGAGTGTCTTCAGACCGCTGAATCAAAAGAAAACTTTAACTCTGTGAGCTAAATCCACACATCACAAAGCAATTTTACAGAGAGCTTCTTTTTAGTTTTTATCTAGGGATATTCGGTTTGTTACTGTAGGCCTCAGTGGGCTTTGAAATGTCACTTCCCAGATTCTACAAAAAAAGTGTTTCAGTACTGCCAAATCAAAAGACAGGTTTATCTCTGTGATCTGAATGCACACATCACAAAGCTGTTTAACACATAGCTTTTCTTTCTAGTTTGTATGGATGGATATTCTGTTTTTCACTATAGACCTTACTGCACTCTAAAATGTACCATCACAATTTCTAAAAATAAAAGTGTTTCCAACCTGCTGAATACAAAAGAAAGTTTAGCTCTGTAAGCTGAATCCATACATCACAAATCAGTTTCAGAGATAGCTTCTTTCTAGCTTTAATCATGGGACATTTTGTTTTTCAGTATATGCTTCAGTGCACTCCAAAATGTCCCTTTGCAGATTCTTCTATAATAGTGTTTCCAATCTCCTGAATCAAGAGAAAGGTATAAGTCTCAGTGCTGAATCCACACATCAAAAAGCCATTTCATAAATACCTTCTTTCTAATTTATATAGTGGGATATTCAGTTTTTCACTGTAAGCCTCAGTGCACTCCAAAATGTCCCTGTACAGATTCTACACACACACACACACACACACACACACACACAAAGTTTTCAAGCTGATGAATCAACCAAAATGTCAACTCTGAGCTGAATTAAGGCATCAGAAAGCAGTTTTACAGATAGGTTCTTTCTAGTTTTTATTGCAGAATATTCTGTTTTTTGTTCTAGGCCTCAGTGGGCTCCAAAATATCCCTTCAGAGATTCTACAAAAAGAGTGTTTCCAACATGGTGAATCAAAATAAAGATTTAACTCTGTGAGCTGAATACACATATCACAAAGCAGTTTCCCAGATAGATTCTTTCTATTTTTTATCGTGAGATATTCAGTTTTGACTGTAAACCTCAGTGAACTCAGAAATGTCCCTTCACAGATTCCACATAAAAGGTGTTTCCAACCTCCTGAAAACCAGAAAGATTTAACTCTGTAAGCTAAATGCAAACATTACAAATCAGTTTCACTGACAGCTTAATTTTAGTTTTCTTCGCAGGATATTTCGTTTTTCATTAGAGTCCTCAGTGCACTCCAAAATATCCTTTAGAAAACTCTACAAAAAAAGAGTTTCTCACTATAGGCCCTAGTGGGCTCTGAAAAATCCCTTCGCAGAGTCTACAAAAAGAGTGTTTTCAACCTGCTGAATCAAAAGAATGGATTAAGTGTGTGAAATAAATGTACACATCACAAGGCAGTTTTCCAGATAGCTTCTTTCTTTTTTTTAATCATGGGATCTTTGATTTTTCAGTATAAGCCTCAGCGTGCTCCAAAATATTTCTTCACAGATTTTACAAAAAGAGTGTTTCCAACCTGCATATCAAATTAAAAGGTTTAACTCTGTGAGCTGAATCTCCACCTCACAGAGCAGTTTCACAGATAGCTTCTTTCTAGTTTTTGTCGTGGGATATTTGGTTTTTCACTAAAGACCTTACTGTGCTCTGAAATGCCCCTGTGCAGACTCTACAAAAATAGTGTTTCCAAACTGCTGAATCAAAACAAAGATTTAACTCTGTGATCTGAATCCATACATCACAAAGCAGCATCACAGATAGCTTCTTTCTGGTTTTTATTGCAGGATATTCAGGTTTTCACTATAGGCCTCAATGTCCATAGAAATATAAGTTCGCAGATTCTACAAAAAAATGTTCCCACACTGTTGAATCAAAAGTAAGGTGTAACTCTGTGAGCTGAATGCACACATTACAAAGCAGTTTCTCAGATATCTTCCTACAAAAATACTCTTTCCAATCTGCTGAAACAAAAGAAATATTTAACTCTGTGAGATAAATGAATACATTGCAAAGTGGTCTCACAGGTAGCTTCCTTCTAGTTTGTATCTATAGATATTAGGCCTTTAGGTTTAACTCTGTGAGATGAATGCACACATCACAAACCAGTTTCACAGCTAGCATTTTTTTAATTTTTATCAGGGAATATTTAGTTTTTCAATACAGGATTCTCTGGGCTCCCAAATGTCTTTTCACAGATTCTAAAAACGATTATTTCCAACCCACTGAATCAAAAGAAAGGTTGAACTCTGTGAGGTGAATGCACACATCACAAAATGGTTTCACAGTTAGCTTCTTTCTAGTGTTTATCAGTGAATATTAGGGTGTTAACTACAGGCTTCACTGGGCTCCCAAATGTCCCTTTGCAGATTCTACAAAAAGACAGTTTCCAACCTGCTGAAATGAAAGAAAGTTTAAACTCTCTTAGATAAATGCCCACATTGCAAAGCGGTTTCACAGATAGTTTCCTTCTAGTTTTTGTCATGGGATATTTGGTTTTTCACTATAACCATCACTGGGCTCCCTAATGTCCCTTTGTCGTTTGTACAAAAAAACTGTTTCAACCTGCTGAAGAAAAAAGAAACGTTTAACTTTGTGAGATGAATGTACACATCATAAAGAGGTTCACAGATAACTTCTTTCTAGTTTTTATCTTGGGATATTCACTTTTTTATGTAGACCTCAAAGGGCTTTCAAAAGTCCCTTTGCAGATTCTACAAAAAGATTGTATCTAACCTGCTGAATCAAAAGAAAGTTTTAACCCTGTGAGGTAAATGCACACATCACAAAGCAATTTCAGAGATAGCTTCTTTCTAGGTTGAATCAGGGCACATTCTGTTTTTCACTACAGACTTAACTGGGCTCCCAAATGTCCCTTCGCAGTTTCTACAAAAAGACTGTTTCCAACCTGCTGAATAAAAAGAAAAAATTATCTTTGTGAGATGAATGCACATATTAAAAAAACGATTTCACAGATAGCTTCTTTCTAGTTTTTATCTGGAACTATTCACTTTTTTTCTTATAGGCCTCAAAGAGCTTTCAAATGTTCCTTCACACATTTTAGAAAAAGACTGTTTCCAACCTGCTGAATCAAAAGAAAGGCTTACAACTGTGAGAAAATGTTCTTATCACAAACCGGTTTCACAGATAGCTTCTTTCTAGTTTTTACCTGTAGTTACTTGGATTTCTCTATAGGGTTAAATGGGCTCCCATTTTTTTTTTTTTTTTTTTTTTTTTGTAGATTCTACAAAAAGACTCTTTAAAACCTGCTGACTCAAAAGAAAGTTTTAACTCTGTGAGATGAATGCACACATCACAAAGGGGTTTCACAGTTAGCTTCCTTCCAGGTTTTAACTGAAGATATTCTTGTTTTCCTTATAGACCTCAATGGGCTCCCATATGTGTCTTAACAGATTTCTCAGAAAGACTGTTTCCAATCTGCAGAAACAAAATAAAATTTTAACTCTGTGGTATGAAAGGACAAATCGCAGAGTGGTTCCAGAGATATCTGCTTTCTAGTTTTTATTTGTTAATATATAGTTTTTCCATACAGACCTCAATAAGCTCCCAATAACTATCCCCTTGCAAATTCTTCAAAAAGTCTCTTTCTGCTGAATCAAAATAAAGATTTAACTCTGAGATAAATATACACAACACAAAGCAGTTTCAGTGATAGCTTCTTTCTAGTTTTTATCATGGGATATTTGTTTTTTCACTACTGGCTTCTCTGGGCTCCCAAAAATCCCTTCACAGTTTCTATAAAAAGACTCTTCACAACCTGCTGAATCAAAAGAAAGTTTTAACTTCGTGAGGTGAATGTACACTTTACAAAGTGGTTCACAGATATCTTCTTTCTAGTTTTATCTGAAGATATTCACTTTTTTTCTTATAGGCCTCAAAGGGCTTTCAAATGTCCCTTCTCTATTTCTATAAAAAGACTGTTTCCAACTTGATAAATCAAAAGAAAGTTTAAACTTTGTGGATAAATGCACACATTGCAAAGAAGTTTCACACAAAGCTCCTATCTAGGGTGTATCAGTGGATATTCTGTTTTTCACTATAGGTTTCACTGGGCACCCAAATGTCCCTTTGGAGTTTCTACAAAAAAACTGTTTCCAACCTGCTGAATCAAAATGAAGTTTAAACTCTGTGAGATGAATGTACACATTTTGAAGCAATTTCACAGTTAGCTTCTTTCCGAGTTTTATGTGGGTATTTTTTTTTTCATATATGCCTCAATGGGTTCCAAATGTCCCTTTGCAGAGTCTACAAAAAGAATGTCTCCAGCCTGCAAAAACAAAAGAAATATTTAACTCTGGGATGAATGGACACACCACAGAGCAGTTTCACAGATAGCTTCTTTCTAGTTTTTTTCTGGAAATATTCCATTTTTCCATATAGGCCTCAGTGGGCTAACAAATGTCTCTTCACAAATTCTAACAAAAGACTGTTTCCAACTTGCAGAAACAAAAGTAAAGTTTAACTCTGTGGGATGAATGCACACATCACAGAGCGGTTTCACATATAGCTTCTTTCTTGTTTTTTTCTGTGGATATTCGCTTTTTCAATACAGGCCTCAATAAGTTGGCAATGTTGTTTTCACAAATTCTACAAAAAGACTGTTTGCAACCTGCTGAATCAAAAGAAAGGTTTAACTCTGTGGCATGCATGCACATATTGCAATCCAGTTTCACAGTTAACTTCTTTCTAGCTTTAATCAGAAAATATTCTGTTTTTTGATATAGAATTCACTGGGGCCCCAAATGTTTCTTCACAGTTCCTTGAAAAAGACTGTTTCCAACCTGCTAAATTAAAAGAAATGTTTAACTCTGTGAGGTGAATGCACACATCACAACGCAGTTTCACTGTTAGCTAATTTCTAGTTTTTATCTGGGAATATTTGGGTTTTCACTATAGGCTTCAATGGGCTCCCAAATGTCCCTTCACAGATTCTGCAAGACGCTGTTTCCAACCTGATGAAAACAAAAGAGAAATGCACACATCACAGAACAGTTTAACCGATAGCTTTTTTCTAGTTTTTATTGTGAGATACTCAGTTTCTCTCCATAAGCTTCACTGGGCTCCCAAATATCCCTTCACAGTTCCTACAAAAAGATTGTTTCCAACCTGATGAAGCAAAAGAAAACTTTACAACTGTGAAATAAATAAATGCACACTTCACAAATTGGTTTCAGGGATTGCTTCTTTCTAGTTTTTATCAGAGAATATTAGTTTTTCTTTATAGGCCTCAATGGGCTCCCAAATGTTCATTTGCAGAGTCTACAAAAAGACTGTTTCCAACGTGCTGAAGCAAGAGAAAGGTTTCACTCTGTGAGATGAATGCACCCAAATCAATGCAGTTTTATGGATCGTTTCTTTCTTTCTTTCTTTCTTTTTCATATCAGTTATTAGGCTTTTCTGTACAGGCCTTAATGGTTTTTCAAATGCCCTTTCGCAGATTCTACAAAAGGACTGTTTTTAACCTGCTGAATCAAAAGAAAGCTTTAGCTCTGTGAGGTGAATGCACACATCACAATGCGGTTTCACAGATAGCTTCTTTCTAGTTCTCATCTGGTGATATTCTGTTATTCCCCATAGCCTTTAAAGGGCTCCCAAATGTTCCTTCGCAGATTGTACAAAAAGACTGTTTCTAACCCGATAAACCAAAAGAAAAGGTTAAATGTGTGAGGTGAATGCACACATCTCAATCCATTTTTACAGATAGCTTCTTGCTAGTATTTATCCAAAAATATCTTGTTTTCCCCTATATGCCTCAAAGAGTTCCCAAATGTCCCTTCACCAATTCTACAAAAAGACTTCTTCCAAATGGGTGATTCAAAAGAAAGGATTGACTCCATGAGATGAGTACACACACCAAAAAGCAGTTTCACAGATAGCCTCTTTCCAGTTTTTATCTGGTGATATTCAGTTTTTTCACTTAGGCATAAATGGGCTCCTAAATGTCCCTTAACAGATTGCACAAAAAGACTGTTTCTAACTTGATAAATTGAAAGAAAGATTTAACTCTGTGAGAGGAATGCACACATCACAAAGCAGTTTCACAGGTAGTTTCCTGCTAGTTTTTATTTGGGGATACTCAGTCTTTCTGTACAGGCCTCAATGGGCTTTCAAATGTCCCTTCACAGATTCTACAAAAAGATTGTTTCCAATCTGCTGAAATAAAATAAAAGTTAAACTCTGTGAGCTGAATTTACACATCACAAAGTGATTCACAGATAGCTTCTTTCTAGTTTTTATCAGAAGATGTTCGAATTTTCTTCATGGGCCTCAAAATGGTTTCAAATGTTCCTTTGCTGGTTCTACAAAAAGACTGTCTCCATCCTGCTGAATCAAAAGAAAGATTTAACTCTGTGGATAAATGCACACATAGCAAAGCGGTTTCACAAAGAGTTTCTTTCTAGGTTGTATCAGTGGATATTTCGTTTTTCACTATAATGTTCACTGGTCTCCAAATTGTCATTCGCAGTTGCTACAAAAAAAAAAACCGTTTCCAACCTGCTAAATCGAAAGAAAATTTTTACTTTTTGAGATGAATGCACACATCACAATGTGGTTTCTCAGATAGCTTCTTTCTGGTTTTTGTCTGTGGATATTCGATTTTTCCTTATATGCTTGAAAGGGCTTTCAAATGTCCTTTCACAGATTCTACAAAAAGACTGCTTCCAACATCATGAATCAAAAGAAAGGTTTACATCTGGAGAAAAATGTACACAATGCAAAGCAGTTTCACTGGTAGATTTTTCTAGTTTTTATCTGGGGATATTTGAGTTTTTATATAGGCCTCAATAAACTCCCAAATGTCCCTTCACAGTTTCTACAAAAAGACTGTAAACAACCTGCTGAAACAATACAAAGTTCCTACTGTGTGAGATGAATGCATACATAAGAAAGCTTTTTCACAGATAACTTCTTTCTAGTTTTTTTCAGGGAATATTCAGTTTTTCATTATAGGCTTCACTGGGCTCCCAAATGTCACTTCACAGTTTTTATGAAAAGACTGTTTCCAACCTGCTGAATCAAAATAAAAGTTTCACTCTGTGAGATAAATGTGCACATTGCAAAGAAATTTCACAGAGAACATCTTTCTAGTTTTTATCTGGGGATATTCAGTTTTTCATTATAGGTTTAGTTGAGCTCCCAAATGTCCTTTCGCAGACTGTAGAAAAAGACTGCTTCCAAAATGTGGAATCAAAAGAAAGGTTTAAAAGTGTGAGATGAATGCACATATCCCAAAACTTTTTCACAGATAGCTTCTTGCTAGTTTTTATCTGAAAATATTCCTTTTTCTCGTATAAGCCTGAAAGGGCTCCCAAATGTCCCTTCGCTGATTCTTCAAAAAGACTTCTTCCAACCTGGTGAATCAAAAGACAGGTATAACTCTGTGAGATGAATGCACACATCACAAAGCAGTTTCACAGATAGCTTCTTTCTAAGTTTTATCTGGATGTATTCACTTTTTCCACATAGGCCAAATGGGCTCCTAAACGTCTCTTCACAGATTGTACAAAAAGACTCTTTCCAACTTAATAAATAAAAAGAAAGGGTTAACTCTGTGAGATGAATGCATACATCACAAAGTGGTTTCACAGATAACTTCTTTCTAGTTTTTGCCAGAGGATATTCAATTTTTTATCATAGGCTTGACTGGGTTCCCAAATGTTTCTTTGCAGTTTCCTCAAAAAGACTGTTTACAAACCTGTTGAAACAGAAGTAACGTTTAATGCTCTGAGATAAATGGACACATCACAAAGCGGTTTTGCAGATGGCTTCTTTCTAGTTTTTATCTGAGAATATTTTATTTTTCACTGTAGGCTTCAGTGAGGTCCCAAATATCCCTTAAGAGATTCTGCAGAAAGACTGTTTCCCACCTGCTAAATACAAAGAATGGTTTACCTCTGTGAGATAAACGCACACATCACAAAGTGGTTTCACATAAACCTTCTTTCTAGTTTTCATCTGGGGATATTCTGTTTTTCCTTATAGGCCTCAAAGGACTCCCAAATGTCCCTTTGCAGTTTCTACAAAAAGATTGTTTCCAACCTGCTGAAAAAAAAAGAGAAAGGTTTAAATCCATGAGATGAATGCGCACATAACAAAGTGGTTTAAGAGTTAGGTTCGGCCGGGCGCGGTGGCTCAAGCCTGTAATCCTAGCACTTTGGGAGGCCGAGACGGGTGGATCACGAGGTCAGGAGATCGAGACCATCCTGGCTAACACAGTGAAACCCCGTCTCTACTAAAAATACAAAAAATTAGCCAGGCGAGGTGGCGGGCGCCTGTAGTCCCAGCTACACGGGAGGCTGAGGCAGGAGAATGGCGTAAACCCGGGAGGCGGAGCTTGCAGTGAGCTGAGATCCGGCCACTGCACTCCAGCCCGGGCGACAGAGCGAGACTCCGTCTCAACAACAACAACAACAACAACAACAACAACAACAACAAAGAGTTAGGTTCTTTCTAGTTTTTTTTTCTAAGGATATTGGGGTTTTCCATATAGTCCTCAATGGGCTCCCAAATGTCCCTTCACATACTAAAAAAAAAAAAAAAAACTGCTATTACAAACCTGCTGAAATAAAAGAAAGATTTAATTATGTAAGATGAATGCACACATCACAAAGTGCTTTATTAGAGAGCTTCTTTCTAGTTTTTATCTGGGTATATTCAGTTTTTCCATACAGTCCTCAATAAGCTCATAAATGTCCCTTCATAAATTCTCCAAAAGACTTTCCATCCTGCTGAATCAAAAGAAATATTTACCTCTGTTAGAGGTACATATCACAAAGCGGTTTTACAGTTAGATTCTTTCTAGTTTTTATTTGTGGATATTCACTTTTTCCTTACAGGCCACAATGGGCTCAAAAATGTCCCTTCACAGATTATACAAAAACAATATATCCAACCTGCTGAATCAACAGAAACCTTTAATCCTTGGAGATGAATGCACACATTGCAAAGTGGTTTCACAGATACGTTCATTCTAGTATTTATCAGGAAATATTCAATTTTTCACTTTAGGCTTCACTGGGCTCTCAAATGTCCTTTTGTAGATTCTACAAAAGGACTGTTTCCAACCTTCTGAAACAAAATAAAGGTAAAACTCTGTAAGAAGAATGCACACTTCACTAAGCAGTTTCTCAGATAGTTTTTCCTACATTTTATCTTGGGATATTCAGTTTTTAACTATAGGCTTCAATGGGCTCCCAAATGTCCCTTCACGGATTCTAAAAAAAATAAATACATAATAAAAAAATAAATACATAATAAAAAAATAAAAACGTTTTCAACCTGCTGAATGAAAAGTGTAACTCTCTTAGTTAAATGCAAACATTGAAAAGTGGCTTCATATTTAGCTTTTTTCTCAATTTTTTTCTGAGGATATTTGGTTTTTTTGTATAGACTTCATTGGGTCCCCAAATGTGCCTTCACAGATTCTACAAAAAAACCTGCTTTTAACCTGCTGAAATAAAAGAAATTTTTAACTCTGTGAGCTAAATGTACATATTGCAAAGCAGTTTCAAAGATAGCCCTTTTCTAGTTTTTGTCAGGGGATATTTGGTTTTTTACTATAGGCTTCACTAGATCCCAAATGTCCCTTGCAGATTCTACAGAAATATGGTTTCCAAGCTGCTGAAACAATAGAAAAGTTTAACTTTGTGAGATAAACAAACACATTGCAAGCAGTTTGACAGATAGCTTCTTTCTAGTTTTTGTCAAGGGTATTCAGTTTTTCACTCTAGGCTTCACTGTGCTCCCAAATGTTTCTTCACAGCTTCTACAAAAAGACTGCTTTGAACCTGTTGAATCAAAAGAAAGGTTTAACTCTGCAAGATGAATACACACATCGAAAAACAGTTTCACAGATAGCTTCTTTTAGTTTTTATCTTCGGATAATCAGTTTTTCCATATAGGCCTTAATAAGTTCCCAAATGTCCCTTCACAAATTCTACAAAAAAGACGGATTCCAACCTCCTGAATCAAAGGAAAGGTTTACATCTGTGAGATAAATGCACACAATACAAAACGGTTTAACAGATAGCTTCTTTCTAGTTTTTATTTGGAGATATTTGCTTTTTACTTTTAGGCCTCATAGACCTCCCAAACATCCCTTCACCAATTCTACAAAAACAAGATATTCAACCTGATGAATCAAAAGAAATGTTTAACTCTGTGAGATGAATTCACAAATCACAAAGCAGTTTCAAAGATAGCTTCTTTTTAGTTTTTATGAGGGGATATTCGGTTTTTCACTATAGGCTTCACTGGGCTCCCAAATGGCCCTTCGCACTTTCTACAAAAAGACTGTTTCCAACATGCTGAAATCAAAGAAAGGTTTAACTCTGTAAGATGAATGCACATATTGCCAAGGAATTTTATGGCTGGTTTCTTTCTAGTTTTTATCAGGGAATATTCAGATTTTCATTATTGACTTCACTGGATTCCCAAATCTTTCTTCACAGAATCTGCAACTAGACGGTTTTCAACCTGCTGAAACAAAAGAAAGGTTTAACTTTGTGAGATAAATGCACACATGGCAAAGTGGTTTCACAAATAGCTTCTTTCTAGTGTTTATCTAGGGATATTTGCTGTTTCTCTGTAGGTTTCAAAGGGCTTTCAAATGTTCCTTCGCATATTCTACAAGAAGACTGCTTCCAACGTGCTGAATTAAAGGAATGATTCAACCCTGTGAGATGAACGTACACAGCACAAAGAAGTTTCACAGATAGCTTTTTTGCAGGTTTGCAATGCAGGCTTCACAGGGCTCCCAAATAGTTCTTCACAGTTTCTTCAAAAAAAGATTTTTACTATCTGCTGAAAGAAAAGAAAGTTTTAACTCTGTGACATAAGTGCACACATTACAAGGTGGGTTTACAGATAGCTTCTTTCTAGTTTTTCTCAGGGGATATTCAGTTTTTAACTATGGGTGTCATTGGGCTTCCAAATGTCACTTCATAGTTTCTACCACAAAACTGTTTCCAACCTGCTGAATCCAAAGAAACGTTTAAACCTGTGAAATAAATGCAGACATCACAAAGCGGTTTCAGAGATAGATTATTTCTAGTTTAATCTCGTGATATTTGCTTTTTCCTTATAGTACTCAACGGGCTTTCAAATGCCACTTCACAGATTCTACAAAAAGACTGTATCCAGTCTGCAGAATCTAAAGGAAGATTTAGCACTGTGAGATGAATGCACATATCACAAGGCAGTTTTACACACAGTTCTTTCTAGTTTTTATCAGGGGATATTCAGTTTTTCACAATAGGATTCACTGGGCTCCAAAGTGTCCCTTAGCAGATTCTACAAAGACATTTTCCAACCTACTGAAGAAAAGGAATAATGTACTTATGTTAGATGAACGCATACATTGCAAAGTTCTTTCACAGTTGCCTTCTTTCCAGATTTTATCTGGGGATATTCGATTTTACCATATAGGCCTCAATGGGCTCCGATATGTCTTTTTGCAGATTCTACAAAAAGACTGTTACCAACCTGCAGAAACATAAGAAATGTTTGAGAATGGGAGATGAATGCACACATCACAGAGCAGTTTCACAGATAGCTTCTTTCTAGTTTTTCCAGGGATATTCAGTTTTTTACTAGAAGCTTCACAGGGCTCCCAAATATCTCTTTGCAGACTCCACAAAAAGACTGTTTCCAATCTGTTGAATCAAAAGAAAGATTTAACTCTGTGAAATGAAAGCACACATTGCAAAGCACTTTCAGAGATAGCCTCTTGTCATTTTATCTGGGGACATTCACTTTTCCCTTATAGGCCAAAAAGGACTTTCAAATGTCCCTTAGCAGATTCTACAAAAGGATTGTTTCCAACCTGGTGAATCAAAAGAATCATTTGACCCTCTGAGTTTAATGCATACGTTATGAAGTTGTTTCACAGGTAGTTTTTTCTAACTTATTTTGGGGATATCTGGTATTTTCATATAGGCCTGAATAACCTACCAAATGTCCCCTCACAGTTTCTACAAAAATAATAATAATAATAATCTGTTTCCAATCTGCTGAATGAACAGAAAGGTTTAACTCTGTGAGATGAATGCACACATCACAAGGCAGTTTCACAGATATCTTTTCCGGTTTATATCTGGAGTTATTCACTTTTCCCTCACAGGCCTCAAAGGTCTTTCAAATATCCATTCACAGATTATACAAATAGACTCTTTCCAACCTGATGAATCAACAGAAAGGTTTTAGTCTGTGAGATTAATGCACACATTGTAAATGGTTTCACAGTTAGAGTCTTTCTAGTTTTCATGAGGAAATACTTGGGTTTCCACTGTAGTCTTCACTGTGCTACCAAATGGCTTTTCGTAGATTCTACAAAAACACTGTTTCCAACCTGCTGAATCAAAAGAAACATTTAACTCTGTGAGATAAATGCACATATCACAAAGCTGTTTCACAGATAGATTCTATGTAGGTGGTATCAGGGTATATTCAATTTTTCACTGTAGCCTTCTCAGGGTTCCCAAATTCCCTTCACAGTTTCCATAAAAAAATTGTTTTTAATCTTCAGAAGGAAAAGAAAAGTTTAACTCTCTCAGATGAATGCACACATCAGAAAGTGGTTTCACAGATAGCTTCTTTCTAGCTTTTGTCTGTGGATATCTGCTTATCCCTTATAGGCCTCAAAGGTCTTTTAAATGTCTTTTTGCAGATTCTGCAAAAGAATGTTTCCAACATGCTGAATCAAAAGAAATGTTTATCTCCATGAGATGAATGCACACATCACAAAGCAGTTTCACAGTTAGATTCTTTCCAGTTGTTATCAAAGAATATTCGTGTTTTCACTACAGGCTTCACTGGGCTCCCAAATGTCCCTTCACAGTTTGTACAAAAAAACTATTTCCAACCTGCTGAATCAAAAGAAAGGTTTAACTCTGTGAGATGAAGGCACACATTGCAAAGCTGTTTCACAGATTGTTTCTTTCTAGTTTTTGTCTGTGAATATTGACTTTTTCCTTATAGACCTCAAATGGCTTTCAATGTTCCTTTGAGATTTTACAAAGAGACTATTTCCAACCTGCTGAATCAAAAGAATATATAACTCATTGAGATTAATGCACACATCACAAAGTGGCTTCATAGATAGATTCTTTCTAGTTTTTATCTGGGGCTATTCTGTTTTTCCTTATAAACCTCAATGGGCTCCCAAATGTTCCTTCATAGATTCTACCAGAGGACCGTATCCAACATTTTGAATCAAAAGAAAAGTTTAACTCTGTGAAATGAATGCACACATCACAAAGCAGTTTCATAGATAGCCTCTTTCTAGTTTTTTCTGAGGATAATCTGTTTTTCACTATAGGATTCACCGGGCTCCCAAATGCTGCCTCGCAGATTCTACAAAAAGACTGTTTCCAACCTGCTGAATCAAAAGAATGGTTTAACTCGGTGAGATGAATGCACACATTGCAAAGTGGTTTCACAGACAGCTTCTTTCTGGTTTTTATCAGGGGATATTTTATTTTTCACTATGGGATTCACTGGGCTCCCAAATGACCCTTCACAGTTTGTACAAAAAAGACTGTTTTTAATCTGCTAAAACAAAACAAATATTTATCTCTATGAGATAAATGCACATATCTCAAAGCCGATTCACAGGTAGCTTCTTTATAGTTTTTATGTAGGGAAATTTTCTTTTTTCTAATTGGCTTCAAAGGGCTTTCCAATGTACCTTTGCAGATTCTATAAGAAGACTGTTTTCAACCTGTGAAACCAAAAGAAAGATTTAAATCTGTGAGATGAATGCACACATCACAAGATGGTTTCACAGATAGCTTCTTTCTAGTTTTTATCAGGCGATATTTGGTTTTTCACTATAGGCTGCATTTAACTCCCATATTTCCCTTTACAAATTACACAAACAAACTTTTTCCAATTTGCCAAAACAAAAGAAATGTTTAAATCTGTGAGATAAATGCACATATCACAGAGGGGTTTCACGTGTAGCTTCTTTCTAGTTTTTATTTGGAAATGTTCAGTTTTTCCATATAGTCCCTCTGAAAATTCTACAAGAAGACTGTTTCCAAAATCCTGAATAAAAAGAAATGTTTACCTCTTTGAGATAAAAGCACATATCACTAAACCATTTTACAGATGACTTCATTCTAAATTTTATTGGAAGTTATTCGGTTTTTCCTTATATGCCTCATTGGGCTCCCAAGTATTTCTTTACAGATCCTCCAAAAAGACTGTTTCCAACCTGCTAAATCTAAAGAAATGTTTAATTCTCTGAGATGAATGCACTCATCTCAAACCAGTTTCACAGATAGCTTCTTTCTAGTTTTTATCACAGGATATTCAGTTTTTCACTATAGGTTTCACTGGGCTCCCAAATGTGCCTTCACTGTTTCTACAAAAAGACTGTGTCCAACCTGATGAATCAAAAGAAAGTTTAACTCTGTGAGACTAATGTACACATCACAAAGCAGTTTCACAGATAGTTTCTTTCTAGTTTTTATCTGGGTAATTCACTTTTTTCTTATAGGCTTCAAAAAGCATTCAAACGTCTCTTTGAAGTTGCTACAAAAAGACTGTTTCCATCCTGCTCAATCAAAACAAAGATTGCACTGTGTGAGATGAATGCACATTTCACAAGAGAGATCAGACTGTTACCAGTGCCAGTGCAGGTCTTTGATATGCTGAGTGCCGGTCTCCTGGGCCCACTGTTGTTTCTCTACACTTTATCTCTGTGTCTTATTTCTTTTCTCAGTCTCTCATCCCACCTGATGAGATATACCCACAGGTGTGGTGGGGCAGGCCACCCCTTCATCAAAGGATATTCTGTTTTTCACTGTAGGCTTCACTAGACTCCCAAATATTCTTTTGCAGTTTCTACAAAAAGACTACTTCCAACCTCCCTAATCAAAAAAAAGGTTTATCTTTTTGAGATGAATGTACATATCAGAAAGCATTTTCACAGTTAGCTTCTATCTAGTTTTTGTCTGGGGATATTGAGTTTTTCTATATAGGCCTCAATAAACTCCCAGATGTCCCTTTGCAAATTTTACAATAAGACTGTTTCCAACATACTGAATCAAAAGAAATGTTTACCTCTTTGAGATAAAATCACACATCACTAAACCGTTTTACAGATAGTTTCTTTCTAATTTTTATTGGAAAATGTTCAGTTTTTGCTTATATGCCTCAATGGGCTCCCAAGTATTTCTATACAGGTCCTCCAAAAAGACTTTTTCCAAACTGCTGAATCTAAAGAAAAGTTTAATTCTGTGAGATTAATGCACACATCCCAAATCTGTTTCACAGATGACTTCTTTCTAGTTTTTATCACAGGATATTCAGTTTTTCACTATAGGCTTCACTGGGTTCCCAAATGTGCCTTCACTGTTTCTATGGGGAAAAAAAAAAAAAAAAAAAAAAAAAAAAACTGTTTCTAATCTGCTGAATCAAAAGAAAGTTTAACTCTGTGAGATTAATGTACACATTACAAAGTGGTTTCACAGACAGCTTCTTTCTAGTTTTTATCTAGGTAATGTGCTTTTTTCTTACAGGCCTCAAAAAGCTTTCAAATGTCTCTTCGAAGATTCTACAAAAAGACTGTTTCCATCCTGCTCAATCAAAACAAAGATTTCACTGTGTGAGATGAATGCACACATCACAAAGCGATTTTACAGATAGCTTTTTTCTAATTTTTATCTGGGGATATTGGGTTTTTCACTATGAACTTCACTGGGCTCCAAAATGTCCCTTCACAGATTCAACAAAAGGGCTCTTTCCAAAAAGCCGAATCAAAAAAAAGGATTACCTCTGTGAAATGAATACACACATCACAAAGGGGTTTCAAAGTTACCTTCTTTCTAGTTTTTATTTGCGAATATTCAGTTTTTCCTTATATGCCTCAAAGTACTCCCAACTATCCCTTCACAGATTCTACAAAAAAACTATTTTCAACCTGCTGAAGCAAAAGAGATTTAACTCTGTGAGACAAATGCACACATAGCAAAGCAGTTTCATTGTTAGCTTCTTTCTAGGATTTATCTGAGGATACTCAGTTTTTCCATATAGGCCTCAATGGGCTCAAAGTGGTTAAAAAGATAGTTTCTTTTTAGTTTTTACCTGGGGATATTCTGTTTTTCCATATAGGAAAATCCTTTCTCAATAAGCTCCCAAATGTCCCTTTGCAAGTTCTGCAAAAAGACTGTGTCCAATATGCTGAATCAAAGAAAAGTTTACCTCTCTGAGATAAATACACACATAGCAAAGCAGTTTCACAGATAGCTTCCTTCTAGTTTTTATTTGTGGATATTTTCTTTTTCCTCACAGGCCTCAATGGGCTCCAAAATGTCTCTTCACAGATCTACAAAAACACTGTATCCAACCTGCTGAATCAAAAGAAATGTTTAACTGTGTGAGATGAATGTACACATCACATAGCGGTTTCACTGATAGTTTCTTGTTAGTTTTTATCTGAAAATATTCTGTTTTTCCCCATAGGCCTTAATGGACTCCCAAATGTCCCTTCGCAGATTGTAGAAAAAGAGTTTTTCCAACCTAGTGAATCAAAAGAAAGGTTTATGTGTGTTAAATGAATAAACACATCACAAAGCAGTTTCACAGGTAGTTTCTTGCTAGTTTTTATCTGAAAACATTCGTTTTCCGCTAAAGGCCTTAAAGGGCTCCCAAATGTCCCTTTGTAGATTCTACAAAAAGCGTGTTTTCAATCTGCTGAATAAAAATAAAGGTTTAATTATTTGAGATAAATGCACACATCTTAAAGTGGTTTTACAGGTAGCTTCTTTCTAATTTTTATCTCAGGATATTCAGTTTTTCTATATAGGCCTCAATGGGCTTTCAAATGTCCTTTCATAGATTCTACAAAAACTGTGCTTCTAACCTGCTGAATCAAAAGAAAGATTAGCTCTGTGAGATGAATGCACACATCACAAAGAGGTTTCACAGATAACTTCTTTTTAGATTTCATCAGGGGATATTAAGGTTCTCCACATAGGCCTGAATGGGCTCCTAAATATTCCTTTGTATATCTTATAAAAAGACTGTCTCCAACCTGATATATCAAAAGATAGTTTTACCTCTGTTGAGATGAATGCACACATCACAAAACTTTTTCATGGACAGATTCTTGCCAGTTATCATCTTGGGATATTCTGTCTTTCTCTGTGGGCCTCATTGGGCTTTCACATGTTCCTTCGCAGACTCTACAAAAAGACTAATTCCAACCTGCTGTGATAAAAAAAGGTTTAATTCTGTGAGATAATTGCAAATGTCACAAAGCAGTTTATGAGATAGTTTCTTTCTCGTTTTTATCTGGGGTTATTAGGTTTTTACCTATAATCCTCAATGGGCTGACAAATGTCCCTTCACAGATTCTACAAAAAAACAAAACAAAACAAACAAACAAAAAAAAAACAAAACTATTACCAAACTGCTGAAATAGAAGAAAGGTTTAACTCTGTGTGATGAATGCACACATCACAAAGTGGTTTCACAAATAGCTTCTTTGCAGTTTTTGTCCAGGGATATTTGGTTTTTCACTATAGGTTTCACTGGGTCTCTTAACGTCCCTTCACAGTTTGTACAACAAGACCACTGCCGACCTGCTAAATCTAAAGAAAACTTTAACTCTGTGGGATAAATGAATACGTTGCAAAGCAGTTTCACAGATAGCTTCTTTCTCATTTGTATCACGGGATATTTGGTTTTTCACTCTAGGCTTCACTGGGCTTTCAAATGTCCTTTCGCAGTTTGTACAAAAAGACTGTTTCCAACCTGCTGAATCAAAAGAAAGGTTTACCTCTGTGAGATGAATGCACACATCGCAAACTTGTTTCACAGATAGCTTCTTTCTAATTTTTATCTGTGGATATTCACTTTTTCCTTATAGGCCTCAAACGGCTTTCAAAATGTCCCTTCACAGATTCTACAAAAAGACTGTTTCCAACCTGCTGAATCAAAAGAAAGATTGACACTGTGAGATAAATGCACACATCAAAAAGCAGTTTCACAGATAGTTTTTCTTCTAGTTTTTATCTGGAGATATTCAGTTTTTCACTATCGTCTTTACTGGGCTTCCAAATGTCCCTTCACAGATTTTACAAAAAGACTGTTTCCAACTTCCTGAAACAAAAGAAATGTTTAACCCTGTGAAAGGAATAAACACATCACACAGCAGTTTCACAGATAGCTTCTTTCTAGTTTTTATCTGGGAAATTCCATATTTCACGATAGCCTTCAATGGGCTCCAAAATATCCCTTCAAAGATTCTACAAAAAGAGTTTTCAATCTACAGAATCAGAAAAAAAGGTTTACCTCTGTGAGATAAATGCACACATCACAAAACAGTTCTACAGATACCTTCTTTCTAGTTTTTTTCTGTGTATGTTTAACTTTTCCTTAAAATCCTCAGTGGCCTCCCAAATGTCCCTTCACAGATTCTGCAAAAGACTATGTCCAACCTGCTGAATCAAAGGAAAGTTTTAACTTTGTGAGATGAATGCACACAATGAAAAGCCGTTTCAGAGATAGCTTCTTTCTAGTTTTTATCTGGGGTTAAGTGTTTCCTTATAGACCTCAATAGGGGTTCCCAAATGTTTTTCACAGATTCTACATAAAGACTGTTTCCAATGTGCTGAAGCAAGAGAAAGGTTTAACTTTTTAAGGTGAAGACACACATCACAGAGTGGTTTCACAGTTAGCGTTTTTCCAGGTTTTATCTGGGGATATTCGGTTTAATTATATAAGCCTAATGGGTTCCCAAATTTCCCTTCACAAATTGTAGAAAAATACTGTTTCCAACCTGCAGAAACAAAAGAAACATTTAACTCTGTGTAATGAATGCACACATCACAGAGCAGTTTCACAAATAGCTTTTTTCTAGTTTTTATATGGATATATTCAGTTTTTCCATAGAGGCCTCAAAAAGCTCCCAAATGTCCCTTTGCAAAGTGTACAAAAACACTGTTTCCAATCTGCTGAATCAACAGAAAGGTTCAAATATGTGTGATTAATGCACACACTGCAAACCGGTTTCACAGTCAGCATGTTTCTAGTTTTTATCAGGGAATATTCAGTTTTTCAATATAGGTTTCACTGGGCTAAAAATGTCCTTTCACAGATTCTACAATAAGACTGTTTCCAACATGCTGAATCAAAAGAAGGGTTTAACTCTGTGAGATGAATGCGCACGTCATAAAATGGTTTCACAGTTAGTTTCTTTCTTGTTTTTTATCAGGGAATATTTGCGTTTTCACTTAGGCTTCACTAGGCTTTGAAATGTCCCTTTCAGACTCTACAAAAAGACTGTTTCCAACCTGCTGAAGCAAAATAAAGGTTTATCTATGTGACGTGAAAGCACATATTGCAAAGCGGTCTCACACATAGCTTCTTCCTAGTTTTTATCTGGAGATATTCACCTTTTTTTTTTTTTTTTTTTTTTTTTTAATAGGCCTCAAAGACTTTCAATTCTCCCTTTGGAGATTCTACAAAAAGACTGTTTCCAACATGCTGAATCAAAAGAAAGGCTTAACTCTGTGAGATGAATGCACACATCATAAAACCATTTCAGTTTCTTTCTAGTTTTTATCAGGGAATATTTGAGTTTTCACTTAGGCTTCACTGGACTTTCAGATGTCCACTTCAGATTATACAAAAAGACTGTTTCCAACCTGTTGATACAAAATAAAAGTTTGCCTCTGTGAGATGAATACACACACATTGAAAAGTGGTTTCACACATAGCTTCACTCTAGCTTTTTTCTGGGGATATTCACTTTTTTTTTTTAATAGACCTCAAAGGGCTTTCAATTCTCCATTCAGAGATTCCACAAAAAGGCTGTTTCCAACCAGCTGAAACAAAAGAAAGGTTTACCTCTGTGAGGTGAATGCACACATCACAAAGCGGTTTCACAGATAGCTTCTTTCTTGTTTTCATCTGTAGATATTCCATTTTTCACTGTAGACTTCAATGGGCTTCAAAATGTATCTTTAAAGATTCCACAAAAAGACTTTTTCAGATCTACTGAATCAAAATGAAGGTTTACATCTGTGAGATAAATACATGCATCACAAATTGGTTTCGCAGATAGCTTCTTTCTAGTTTCTATCTGGGAACATTTAGTTTTTCCTTCAGGCCTCATTGGGCTCTCAAATGTTCCTTCACAGATTCTGCAAAAAGACTATATCCAACCTGCTGATTCAAAAGACAGGTTTAACTTTGTGAGATGAATGCACACATCACAAAGTGGTTTCAGAGACAGGATCTTTCTAGTGTTTGTCAGGAGATACTCAGTTTTTCACTATAGACTTCACTGGGCTCCCAAATGTCCCTTCACAGATATTACAAAATGATTGTTTCCAATCTTCTGAAACAACAGAAAAGTTTAACTCTCTCAGATAAATGAATGCATTGTACTAAGCTGCACAGACAGCTTTCTAGTTTTTGTCTGTGGATATTCTATTTTTTTTCATATAGAGTTCAACGAGTTTCCAAATGTTGCTTAACAGATTCTGCAAAAGACTGTTTCCAACGTGCTTAAGCAAGTGAAAGGTTAAGCTCTGTAAGATGAATGCACATGCACCCCAAAGTGGTTTCACACATAGTTTCTTTCTTCTTTTTTTTTTAATCTCAGGTATTAGTTTTTCTATATAGGCCTTAATGATTTTTCAAGTCTAATTTCATAGATTCTACAAAAAGACTGTTTTTAACTGGCAGAATCAAAAGAAAGTTTTAATTCTGTGAAATGAATGCATACATCACAACAGGGTTTCACACATACCTTCTTTCTAGTTCTTATCTGAGGATATTAGGTTTTCTCACATAGGCCTGAATGGGCTCATAAATGTCCCTATGCAGATTGTACAAAAAGACCATTTTCAACTTGATAAATCAAAAGAAAGGTTTACCTCTGTTACATGAATGCACGTTTTGCAAATTGATTATGCAGATAGTTTCCTGGTAGTTTTTATCTGGGGATATTCTCTCTTTCTCTACAGAAGTCAATGGGCTTTCAAATGTCCCTCCACAGATTTTACAAAAAGACTGTATCCAACCTCCTGAATCAAAAGAGAGATTTAATTCTGCCATAAATGCACACATTGCAAAGCAGTTTCACAGATAACTTATTTCTAGGTCATATCAGGGGATATTCAGGTTTTCACTATAGGCTTCACTGGGCTCCAAAATATCCCTTTGCAGTTTCTACAGAAAGACTGTTTCCAACCTGCTGAATCAAAAGAAAGATTTAAATTTGTGAGGTGAATGAAATACCACAAAGTGGTTTCAGAGATAGCTTCTTTCTAGTTTTTATCTGGTAATATTCAGTTTTTCCTTATAGGCCTCATTAAACTCCCAAATGTCCCTTCACAAATGCTACAAAAAGACTGTTTCCAACTTGCTGAAACAAAAGACAGTTTTACCTCTGTGAGATGAATGCAAGTATCACAAAGCAGTTTCGCAGATAGCTGTGCTCTAGTTTTTATCTGAGGATATTTGGTTTTTCACAATAGGCCTCAGTGGGCTCCCAAATGTTGCTTCACAGATTTTACAAAAACAATGTTTCCAAATTGCTAAATCAAAAGAAATGTTTAATTCTGTGAGATGAACGCAACACCTCAAAGCAGCTTCACAGTTAGTTCTTTCTAGTTTTTATCAGGGAATATTTGGGTTTTCACTATACGCTTCACTGAGCTCCCAAATGTCCCATTGCAGATTCTACAAAAAGACTGTAACCAACCTGCTGAAACAAAGGAAAGGTTTAACTCTGTTAGATAAATGCACACATCTCAAAGTGGTGTCACAGATAGTTTCTTTCTAGTTTTTATTTGGGAATATTAATTTTTCCAGTATAAGCTTCATTTGGCTCCCATATGTTCCTTCGCAGTTTTCACAAAAAGACTTTCCAAACTGCTGAAACAAAAGAAAGGTTTAGTTTTGTGAGATGAATGCACATATCACAACGCGGTTTCACAGATAGCTTCCTTCAAATTCTCCTCTGGAGATATTTGATTTTTTTCCCCAACAGCCTTAATGGACTCCTAAATGTCCCTTCACTGGTTGTACAAAAAGACTGTTTCCAACCTGTTGAACAAAAACAAAGGCTTAAATGTGTGAGATGAAGGCATACATTGCAAAGCAGTTTCACAGACAGTTTCTTTCTAGTTTTTATCTGAAAATACTGTCTTCCCCATAGGCCTCAAAGGGCTCCCAAAAGTCCCTTTGCTGATTCTACAAAAAGACTTCTTCCAACCTGCTGAATCAAAAGAAAGGTTTAACTCTGTGGAATGAGTTCACACATCGTAAAGCAGTTTCACCAATAGCTTCTTTTTAGTTTTTATCTGGAGGTATGGTATTCGGTTTTGTCCTGTAGGCTAGAATGGTCTCCCAAATGTACCTTTGTAGATTCTACAAAAAGACTGTTTTCTACCTGCTGAATAAAAAGAAAGGTTTAAGTCTTTAGGATAAATGTACACATCTTAAAGTGGTTTCACAGATAGCTTCTTTCTAATTTTTATCTCAGGATATTTGGTTTTTGTATATTGGCCTCAATGGGTTTTCAAGTTTCTTTTTGTAGATTCTACAAAAAGATATTTTCTAACTGGCTGAATGAAAAGAAAGGTTTAACTCTGTGAGATGAATGCACACATTCTCAAAGCTGGTTCACAAACATTCCTTTCCAGTTTTCATCTTGGGGTATTAGGTTTCTCCACATAGGCCTGAGTAGGCTCCTAAATATCCCTTCACAGATTGTAAAAAAAAAAAAAAAAAAAAAAAAAAAAAAAAGGCTGTTTCCAACTGTATAAATCAAAATAAAGTTTTACCTCTGTGAGATAAATGAGCACATCACAAAGGAGTTTCACAGATTGTTTCTTGCTAATTTTTATCTGGGAATATTCTGTCTTTCTCTATAGGCCTCAATGGGCTTTCTAATGTTCCTTGGTGGAGATGAATACACACATTACAAAGTGGCTTCATGATTAGTTTCTTTCTTGTTTTTGTCATGGGATATTCAGGTTTTCACTATAGACTTCACTGGGCTCCCAAATGTCCCTTCACAGATATTACAAAAAGATTGTTTCCAACCTTCTGAAACAAAAGGTTCACTGGGCTCACAAATATTTTTTCAGATTCTACAAAAAGACTGCTGCCAACTTGCTTAATCTAAAGAAAAGTTTAACTCTGTGAGATAAAAGAACACATCAAAAAGCAGTTTTACAGATAGTTTCTCTCATTTTTATCAGGGGATATTCAGTTTTTCATCATAGGCTTCAAATGTCCCTTCACAGTTTGTACCAAAAGCCAGTTTGCAACCTGCTTAATCAAAAGAAGGGTTTAACTCTGTGAGATGAATTCAAACATCATAAAACAGTTTCACAGATAACTTTTTTTCTACTTTTTATCTGGGGATATTTGCTTTTTCCTTATAGGCCTCAAAGGGCTTTCAAATGTCCCTTCATAGATTCTACAAAAAGGCTGTTTCCAACCAACTGAATCAAGAGAAGGATCGACTCTGTGAGATGAATGCACACATCAAAAAGTGGTTTCACTGATAACTTCTTTCTAGTTTTCATCTGGGGATTTTTTTTTTCACTATAGTCTTCCCTGGGCTTCCAAGTATCCCTTCACAGATTTTACAAAAAGATTCTTTCCAACCTGCTGAAATAAAAGGAAGGTTTAACCCTGTGAAATGAATGAAAATATCAAAAAGTAGTTTCACAAATAGCTTCTTGCTAGTTTTTATCATGGAATATTTGGTTTTTCACTATAGGCTTCACTGGGCTCCCCAAGTGTCCCTTCACAGTTTCTAAGAAAATAATATTTCCAACTTACTGAATCAAAAGAAGGATTTAACTCTGTGAGATGAATGTACACATCACAAAGCAGTTTCACAGATAGCTTCTTTCTAGTTTTTATCTGGGGATATTGTGTTTTTCACCATAGGTTTCACTAGGCTCCCAAATGTTTCTTAGCAACTTCAACAAAAGAACTATTTCCAAACAGCTGAATCAAAATAAAGGTTTACTTCTGTAAGATGAATACATATTGTTTTCCATAATGGTTGAACTAGTTTACAATCCCACCAACAGTGTAAAAGTGTTCCTATTTCTCCACATCCTCTCCAGCACCTGTTGTTTCCTGACTTTTTAATGATCGCCATTCTAACTGGTGTGAGATGGTATCTCATTGTGGTTTTGATTTGCGTTTCTCTGATGGCCAGTGAAATGATGAGCATTTTTTCATGTGTCTGTTGGCTGTATGAATGTCTTCCTTTGAGAAATGTCTGTTCACATCCTTTGCCCACTTTTTGATGGGGTTGTTTATTTTTTTCTTGTAAATTTGTTTGAGTTCTTTGTAGGTTCTGGATATTAGCCCTTTGTCAGATGAGTAGATTGCAAAAATTTCCCCCCATTCTGTAGGTTGCCTGTTCACTCTGATGGTAGTTTCTTTTGCTGTGCAGAAGCTCTTTAGTTTAATGAGATCCCATTTGTCAATTTTGGCTTTTGCTGCCGTTGCTTTTACAGTATGGCGATTCCTCAAGGATCTAGAACTAGATGTACCATATGACCCAGCCATCCCATTACTGGGGATATACCCAAAGGATTATAAATCATGCTGCTATAAAGACACACGCACACGTATGTTTATTGCGGCACTATTCACAATAGCAAAGACTTGGAATCAACCCAAATGTCCATCAGTGACAGACTGGATTAAGAAAATGTGGCACATATACACCATGGAATACTATGCAGCTATAAAAAAGGATGAGTTTGTGTCCTTTGTAGGGACATGGATGCAGCTGGAAACCATCATTCTTAGCAAACTATCACAAGAACAGAAAACCAAACACCGCATGTTCTCACTCGTAGGTGGGAACTGAACAATGAGATCACTTGGACTCGGGAAGGGGAACATCACACACCGGGGCCTATCATGGGGAGGGGGGATGGGGGAGGGATTGCACTGAGAGTTATACCTGATGTAAATGACGAGTTGATGGGTGCTGACGAGTTGATGGGTGCAGCACAGCAACATGGCACAAGTATACATATGTAACAAACCTGCACATTATGCAAATGTACCCTAGAACTTAAAGTATAATAATAAAAAATAATTTAAAAAAAGAAAGATGAATACATATATCACAAAAAGGTTTCAAAGTTAGCTTCTTTCTAGTTTTTTTTCTGGGGATATTAGCTTTTTCTTTCTGGATCTCAAAAAGCCTTCAAATATCTCTTTGAAAATTCTACAAAAAGATTGTTTTCATTCTACTGAATCAAAACAAAGATTTCACTCTGTGAGATGAATGCACACATCACAGAGCAGTTTCCCAGATAGCTTCTTTCTAGTTTTTATCTGGGGATACTGTGTTTTTCACTATAGGTTTCACTAGGCTCCCAAATATTTCTTAGCAACTTCAGCAAAAGACTATTTCCAAACAGCTGAATCAAAATAAAGGTTTACCTCTGTAAAATGAATACATATTATCACAAAGAGGTTTCAAAGTTAGCTTCTTTCTAGTTTTTATCGTGGATATTCTTTTTTTTCCTTATAGGCCTAAATGGGCTTCCAAATGTCCCTTTGCAGATTCTACAAAAAGATGGTTACAAACCTTTTGAAGCAAAGGAAAGTTTTAACTCTGTGAGACGAATGCACACATCACAAATCAGTTTCAGTGTTAGCCTCTTTCTAGGTTTTATCTGAGGATACTTCATTTTTCCATATAGGGCTCAATGGGCTCCCAAAGGTCCCTTCACAGATTCTATGAAAACATTGTATTCAACCTGCTGAATTAAAGGAAATGTTTAACTCTGAGATGAATGCATACATCACAAATCGTTTTCAAAGAAAGCTTCTTTCTAGTTTTTGTCAGGGAATATTCTGTTTTTCACTATTGGCTTCACTAGGAACCCAAATGTCCCTTCACAGTTTCTACAAAAAATAATTGTTTCTAAACTGCTGAATCAAAAGAAAGGTTTAACTCTTCAAGATGAATGCACACATCACAAAGTGGTTTCACAGATAGCATCTTTCTAGTTTTTATCTGGGGATATTTGCTTTTCGCTTACAGACCTCAAAAAGCTTTCAAATGTCCCTTCACAGATTCTATAAAAAGATCCTTTCAAATCTGTTGAATAAAAAGAAAGACAAAAACTGTGAGATAAATTCTCACATCACAAAGTAGTTTCACTGATAGCTCCTTCTTAGTTTTTATTAAGGGATATTCATTTTTTTCACTTTAGACTTCACATGGCTCCCAAATGTCCCTTCGAAAATTCTTCAAAAAGACAGGTTCTAACCTGCTGAAATAAAAGAAAGGTTTAATGCTGTGAGATAAATGGACACATTACAAAGCGGTTTCCCAGTTGGATTCTCTCTAGTTTTAATCTGGAGATATTCCATTTTTTCACTGTAGGCTTCAATGGACTTTCAAATGTACCTTCAAAGATTCTACGAAAAGATTGTTTGCAACCTGCAGAATAAAAAAAAAATTATCTCTCTGAGATAAATGCACACATCGCATAGCCATTTCACAGATCATTTCTTTCTCATTTTTTTCTGGAGATAGTAGGATTTTCCTTAAAGGCCTCAATGGATCCCCAAATTTCCCTTCACAGTTTCTACAAAAGACTGTTTCCAACCTATTGAACCAAGAAAGGTTTAAATATGTGAGATAAATGTTCACATCACAAAGCAGTTTCACATATGGCTTCTTTAGAGTTTTTATCTGAAGATATTCCTTTTTCCTTACACACCTCAAAGGTCTTTCGTAAGTCCTTTGCAAATTCTACAAAAAGAATGTATCAAACCTGCTGAATCAAAACAAATATTTCAATCTATGAGATTAATGCCCACATCACAAAGCAGTTTCACAGATAGCTTCTTTCTCGTTTTTATCAGGGGATATTTGATTTTTCACTGTAGGCTTCACTGGGCTCCCAAATGTCCCTTCGCAGATTCTACAAAAAGACTGTTTCCAATCTGCTGAATTTAAAGAAATATTTAACTCTGTGAGATAAATGCACATGTCACAAAACGGTTTCACAGATATCTTCTTTCAAGTTTATATCTGGGGATATTCGCTTTTCTTTTATAAGCCTCCAAGGGCTTTCAAATATTTATTCACAGATTCTACAAAAAGATTGCTTCTATTTCTCTGAATGAAAAGAAAAGTGCAACTCCGTAAGATGAATGTACACATCCCAAAGCTGTTTCACAGTTAGCTTCTTTCTAGTTTTTATCAGGGAATATTCGGGGTTTCACTATAGGCTATAGGTTTCACTGGGGTCCCAAATGCCTTTTCGCAGATTTTATGAAAAGACTGTTGCCAATCTGCTGGAAGTAAAGAAAGATTTAAATCTGTGAGATGAATTCACACATGACAAACCATTTCACAAATAGCTTCTTTCTAGTTTTTATCTGGGAATATTCACTTTTGCCTTATAGGCTCCAAATGTCCCATCACAGATTCTACAAGAAGACTGTTTCCAACCTGCTGAATCAAAAAGAAGTTATAACTCTGTGAGACTCATGCACACACACAAAGCAGTTTCACAGATAGATTTTTTTTAGTTTTTATCTGGGGATATTCTTTTTTTTTTTTTTTTACAGGCCTCAATGGGCCCCCAAATGTCCCTTCACAGATTCTACAAAAAGACTGTATCCAACCGTGGAATCAAAAGGAAAATTTAACTCTGTGATATGAATGCACACATAACAACGTGATTTCACAGATAGCTTATTTCTAGCTTTATCAGAGGATATTCTGTTTTTCATTATAGGCTGCAACAGGCTCCCAAATATCCATTTGCACTTTCTACAACAAAACCTGTTCCCAACCTGCTGAATCAAAAAAAAAAGAAAAGAAAAAAAAAAGAAAAGAAATTAACACTGTGAGATTAATGCATATGTTGTAAAGTGTTGTCACAGTTAGCTTCTTTCTAGTTTTCATCAAAGCATATGCAGTTTTTCACTGTAGGCTTCACTGGGACTCAAATGTCCCTTTTGTCCCTTTGCAGATTCTACAAAAAGACTGTTTCAAAAATGCTACAACAAAAGAAAGGTTTGACTCTGTGAGATAAATGAACATATCGCAAAGCGGTTTCACAGATAGCTTCTTTCTAGATTTTATCTGGAGATATTAGCTTTCTTCTTACGGGTCTCAAAGGGCTTTCAAATGTCTCATCGCAGATTCTACAAGAAGACTGTTTCCAACCTGCTGAATTAAAAGAAAGGTTTAACTCCTTGAGATGAATGCATACATTGCAACACAGTTTCACAGATAGCTTCTTTCTAGTTTTTATCAGGGGATATTCAGTTTTTCCTTATAGGCCCCAAAGAGCTCCCAAATGTTCCTTCAGAGATTCTACAAAAAGACGGTGTCCAACCTTCTGAATCAAAAGAAGGATTTAGCTCTGTGAGATGAATGCACACATCACAAAGTGGTTTCACAGGTAGCTTCTTTCTAGTTCTTATCAGGGGATATTATGTTTTTCACTGTAGCCCTCAAAGGGCTTCCAAATGTGTTTTTGCAGGTTCTCCAAAAAGTGTGTTTCCAACTTACTGAATCAAAAGAATGGTTTAACTCTGTGACATGAATCCACTATCACAAAGCAGTTTCACAGATAGCTTCTTCCTAGTTTTTAACTGGGGATGTTTGTTTTTCTTACATATGCCTCAATGGGCTTACAAATGTACCTTTGAGGATTCTCTAAAAAGAGTTTAAAAACTGTTGAATGAAAAGAAAGATTTAAATCTGTGAGATGAATCTGCACAGGAAAAATCAGTTTAACAGACAGATTCTTTCTAGTTTTTATGCGGGGATATTCAGCTTTTCCCCATAGACCTCAATGGACTGCAAAATTTCACTTCGCAGATTTTCCAGAAAGAGAGTATCCAACTGCTGAATCAAAATAAAAGTTTAACTTTGTTAGTTGAATACACACATCACAAAGCAGTTTCATGGATAACTTTTTTGTAGCTTTTATCTGGAATATACTTTTTTTTTTTTAACCCATAGGCCTTAATGGGCCCAAATAAGTCCCTTCACAGATTATACAGAAAGAGTGTTTCCAATTTGCTAAAACAAAGGAAAGGTTTAACTCTGTGAGCTGAATCTACACATCACAAAACAGTCTCACAAATAGCTTCATTCTAGTTTTTATGTGTAGATATTCGGATTTTCCCTTCAGGCCTCAATGGGCTCCCAATTGCCCCTTCACAGATACTCCAAATAGTGTGCTTCCAACCTGGTGAATCAAATGAAAGGTTTAACTTGGTGAGATGAATCCACCCATAACAAAGCAGTTTCAAAGATAGCTTCTTTCTAGTTTTTATCTGGAGATATTTGTTTTTTTCGCATAGGCATCAATGGGCTCCCAATGTCCCTTTGCAGAGACTCCAAAAAAGGTGTTTCCAAAATGCTGAATGAAAGAAAGGTTTAACCCTGTGAGATGAGTCCACACATCACAAAGCAGTTTCACAGATGGCTTCTTTCTAGTTTTTTTCTGGGGATGTTTGGTTTTCCCCTAGACCTCAATGGGTTCCCAACTGTCCATTTGCAGTTTCATCAAATAGAATGTTTCCAACCTGCTGAATCAAAAGAGCAGTTTAACTCTGTGTGATGAATCCACACATCACAAAGCAGTTTCACAGATAACTTCTTTCTAGTTTTTCTCTGGGGATATTCCTTTTTTTTTTTTTTTTTGGTCATAGGACTCAATGAGCACCAAAATGTCCTTTCACAGATTCACCAAAAATGTGTTTCCAACTTGCTGAATCAAAAGCAATTCTCCAAATTTTCCTCACTGTGGCTCTGAGGAAAAACAGAACGCCCCCACATGAAAACTAGAAAGAACCTATCTGTGAAACTGCTTTGCGATGTTTGGATTCGTCTCACAAAGTTAAACTTTTCTTTTGAGTCAGCAGGTTGGAAAAACTCTTATTAGCAAATCAGCTAAGGGACATTTCAAAGCCCATTGAAGCCTATGGGTAAAAAAAAAAAATGTCCTCAGATAAAAAGAAGAAAGAAGCTATCATGAAACTACTCTGTTATGTGTGGATTCATCTCACTGAGTTAAAGCTTTCTTTTGATTCAGCAGATTGGAAAAACTCTTTTTGGAGAATCTGCAATGAGATATTTGAGGAACAATTGATGTCTAAGAAGAAAAAGAGAATATCCCCAGATTAAAAACTAGACAGACACTGTCTGTGCAACTGCTTTGTGATGTGTGGATTCATCTCATACTGTTAAACCTTTGTTTTGATTCAGCAGGTTGGAAAATCTTTATTTGGAGAATCTATGAAGGGACATTTGGCAGCCCTTTAAGGTCTATGGGAAAAAAACAGAATGTCCCAGATAAAAACTAGAAAGAAGCTATCTGTGAAACTGCTTTGTGATGTGTGAATTCAACTCACAGAGTTAAATCTTTCTTTTGATTTGGCAGGTTAGAAACACTCTTTTTGTAGAATCTGTGAGAGGACATTTAGGAACTCATTGAGGCCTATGGGAAAAAAAACCCCAGAATATCCCCAGATAAAAATGGGAAAGAAGCAATTTGTGAAATTGATTTGTGATGTTTGGAATCATCTCATATAATTTAACATTTCTTTTGATTCACCAAGTTGGAAACACTCTTTTCGAAGAATCTTCAAAAGGATATTTGGGAGTCCATTGAGGTCTACAGGAAAAACTATATCTCCAGATAAAATATAGAAAGAAGCTAGCTGTAAAACTGCATTCTGATGTATACATTCATCTCACTGATGTAAAACTGTTTCTTTATTCAACAGGTTGAAAACACTCATTTTGTAGGATCTGCAAAGAAACATTTGGGAGCCCATTGAGGTTATAGGGAAAAACCAAATATCCCAAGAAAAAAACTAGAAAGATGCTATGTCTAAAACCGCTTTGTGATGTGTGGATTTATCTCAAAGAGTTAAACCTTTCTTTTGATTCAGCAGATTGGAAACACTCTTTTCAGACAATTTGCAAAGGGACTCTTGGGAACCCACTGAGGTCTATGGGGTAAAACCAAATAGCCTCAGATAAAAACTACAAAGAAGTTATCTGTGCACCTGTTTTCTGATGTATGGATTCATCTCACTGAGTTAAACCTTTTTAAAATTTTTTATTATTTATTTGGCAGGTTGGAGACACCCATTTTGTAGGATCTGCAAAGAAATAATGGGGGTCCTTTGAGGTCTATATGGAAAAACAGAATATTCACAGATAAAAACTAGAAAAAAGTTGTGAAAAAAGTTGTGAAACTGCTTGAAGACGTGAGAACTAGTCTCACAGAGTTAAACCTTTCTTTTGATAGAGCAGGATGGAAACACTCTTTTGGGAGGATCTGTAAAGGGATATTGGGGAGCCCATGGTGGCCTTTGAGAAAAAGAACCAGTATCATCAGATAAAAACTAGAATGAAGCTATCTGTGAAACTTCTTTGTGATGTGTGGATTCATTTCACTGAGTTAAACTTTTCTTTTGATTCAGATGGTTGGAAACACTTTTCTTAGAGAATCTGTGAAGGGATATTTGGGAGCCCATTGAGGCCTAGAGGAAATACTGAATATCCCCAGATAAACACTAGAAAGAAGCTAACTGTGAACCTACATTGTGAATTATGAATACATTTCACAGAGTTAATTCTTTCTTTTGATCCTTCAGGTTGGAATCACTGTTTTTGGAGAATCTGTGAAAAAAACTGAATATTTCCAGATTAAAAATAGAAAGAATCTATCAGTGAAACTGCTTTGTGATGTGTGGATTCGTCTCACCGTGTTAAACCTTTTTTGATTCAGGGAGAATGTGCTAAAAGACATTTGAAAGCGCATTGAGGCTCACGGGCAAAAAACAAATATCACCAGATAAAAACTAAAAATATGCTTTTGTGAAACTGCTTTGTGATGTGTGGATTATTCTCACAGTGTTAGAACTTGCTTTTGATTCAGCAAGTTGGAAACACATTTTTGGTGAATCTGTGAAAGGACATTTTGGTGCTCATTGAGTCCTATGACCAAAAAAAAAAAAAAGGAATATCCCCAGAGAAAAACTAGAAAGAAGTTATCTGTGAAACTGCTTTGTGATGTGTGGATTCATCACACAGAGTTAAACTGCTCTTTTGATTCAGCAGGTTGGAAACATTCTATTTGATGAAACTGCAAATGGACAGTTGGGAACCCATTGAGGTCTAGGGGAAAACCAAACATCCCCAGAAAAAAACTAGAAAGAAGCCATCTGTGAAACTGCTTTGTGATGTGTGGACTCATCTCACAGGGTTAAACCTTTCTTTCATTCAGCATTTTGGAAACACCTTTTTTGGAGTCTCTGCAAAGGGACATTGGGAGCCCATTGATGCCTATGCGAAAAAAACAAATATCTCCAGATAAAAACTAGAAAGAAGCTATCTTTGAAACTGCTTTGTTATGGGTGGATTCATCTCACCAAGTTAAACCTTTCATTTGATTCACCAGGTTGGAAGCACACTATTTGGAGTATCTGTGAAGGGGCAATTGGGAGCCCATTGAGGCCTGAAGGGAAAATCCGAATATCTACACATAAAAACTAGAATGAAGCTATTTGTGAGACTGTTTTGTGATGTGTAGATTCAGCTCACAGAGTTAAACCTTTCCTTTGTTTTAGCAAATTGGAAACACTCTTTCTGTATAATCTGTGAAGGGACTTATTTGGGCCCATTAAGGCCTATGGGTTAAAAAAAAAAAAGTATATTCCAGATAAAAGCTACAAAAAAGTTATCCATGAAACTGCTTTGTGATGTGTGTATTCAACTAACAAAGTTAAACTTTTATTTTGATTCAGCAGTTGGATACTCTCTTTCTGGAAAATCTGCGAAGTGAAATTTTGCAGTCCATTGAGGTCTATGGGGAAAAGCTGAATATCCCCGCATAAAAACTAGAAAGAATCTGTCTGTTAAACTGATTTTTCCTGTGCAGATTCATCTCACAGATTTAAATCAACTAACAAAGTTAAACTTTTATTTCGATTCAGCAGTTGGATACTCTCTTTCTGGAAAATCTGCGAATATTCCCAGATATAAACAGAGTAAAAATTTTCTTTTGATTCAGCAGGTTGGAAACATTTTTTTTGGAGATTCTGTGAAGGAACACTTGGGAGCCCTTTGACGCCTATGGGGAAAAACTGAATATCCCTTGATAAAAACTAGAAAAAAAGCTACTTGTGAAACTGGTTTGTGACTTGTGGATTCGTCTCACATATTAAACTGTTCTTTTGATTTAGCAGGTTGGAAACACTCTTTCTGGTGAATCAGCGAAAAGATATTTGGGAACCCATTGAGGTTTATTGGGAAAAACAGAATATCTCTAGATAGAAACTAGAAAGAAGCTAGCTCTGAAATTGCTGTGTGATGTGTGGATTCACTTCACAGGGTTAAAAGTTCCTTTTGATTCAGCAGATTGGAAAATGGCTCAAATGGCTCTTTGCAGATTCTTCAAAAAGACTGTTTCCAATATTTTCAAAAGAAAATTTTTACTCTGTGCCATGAACCCACATATCACAAAGCAGTTTCACAAATAGCTTCTTTCAAGTTTATATCTGGGAATATTCAGTTTTTCCCCATAGGCCTCAACGGGCTCACAAGCATCCCTTCACAGATTCTTTGAAAAGAATATTTCCAACCTGCTGAATGAAAAGAAAGGTTTAACTCTGTGAGATGAATCCACACTTTACACAGCAGTTTCACAGTTAACTTATTTCTAGTTTTTATCAGGGTATACTCAGGTTTTCCTCTTGCTGTATCAAGAAAAGATTTAACTCTGTGAGATTAATCCACACATCACATAGCAGTTTCACAGATAGCTTCTTTCTAGTTTTACCTGGGGATATTCAGTTTTTCCCCATAGGCCTCAGTGGTCTCACAAATGTCCCATTGCAGATTCTCCAAGAACAGTTTTTCCAACCTGTTGAGTAAAAACAAAGGCTTAATTTTGTGATATGAATCCACACATCACAAAGTAGTTCATGGATAGTTTCTTTCTTCTTTTTCTCTGGGGATACATGGTTTTTCCCTATAGTCCTCAATGGGCTCCTAAACATCTCTTTGCCAATTCTCCAGTAAGAGTTTTTTCAACCTGCTGAATCAACAGAAAGATTAAACTCTGTGAGATGATCTATTAATCACAAGTCAGTTTCACATATAGCTTCTTTATAATTTTTATCTGGGGATATTTTGTTTTTCACTATAGACCTCAGTGGGCTCCCATATATGCCTTCGCAGATTCCACAAAAAGAGTGTTTACAATCTGTTGAATGAAACTAAAGGTTTAACTCTGTCAGATGAATCCACACATCACAAAGCAGTTTCACAGATAGCTTCTTTCTAGTTTTTATTGGGAGATATTCTGTTTTTTTTCTATATGTCTCAATGGGATCCCAAATGTCCCTTTGCAGATTCTCCAAAAATAGTGTGTCCAACCTTCTGAATCAATACAAAAGTTTAACCCTGTGAGATGAATCAACACGTCTCAAAGGAGTTTCACAGATAGATACTTTCTAGTTGTTTTCTGGAGATATTCTGTTTTTCCCATAGGTCTCACCGTGCTCCAAAATGTCCCTTCAGAGATTCTCCAAAGACAGTTTTTCCCAACCTGCTGAGTCAAAAGAAAGATTTAACGGTGCTAGATGAATCCACACATCACAAGGTAGTTTCACAGATAGCTTCTCTCTAGTTTTTATCTGGGGATATTCAGTTTTTCTGATAGGTCTTGATGGGCTTCCATATGTCCCTTCACAGATTCTCCAAAAGGTGTGTTTCCAACCTGCTGAATCAAAAGAAATGTTTAACTCTGTGAGATGAAGCCATGCATCAGAAAGCAGTTTCACAGATAGCTTCTTCTTAGTTTTTATCTGGGAAGTTTCCAACCTGCTGAATCAAAAGAAAGTTTTAACTCTGTGAGATGAATCCACCCATCACATAGCAGTTTCACTGATAGCTTTTTTCTTCTTTTTATCTGGGGATATTATTTTTCCCCATAGGCCTCAATGGGCTTTCAAATGTCCCTTTACTGATTCTCCAATAAGAGTGTTTCCAACCTACTGAATCAAAGGAAAGGTTCAACTCTGTGAGAGCAATCTACATACCACGAAGGAGTTTTACACATAGCATCTTTCTAATTTTTATCTGGGTCTATTCTGTTTTTCCCCAGGGCCTCAATGGGCTCCCAAGTGGCTCTTTTCAGATTCTCTATAAAGACTGTTTCCAACGTGCAGAATCAAAAGAAGGTTTTACCTCTGTGATGTGAATCCACACATCGCAAAGCAGTTTCACAAATAGCATCTTTCTAGTTTATATCTGGGGATATTCTGCTTTTCCCCATAGGCCTCAATGGGCTCCGAAATGTGCCTTCACCGATTCTCCAAAAAAAGTGTTTCCAATCTGCTGAATCAAAAAAAAAGGTGTAACTCTGTGAGATGAATCCATACATCACCCAGCAGTTGCATTGATAGTTCTTTCGAGTTTTTATCTGGTGATTTTCGGGTTTTCCCCATAGGCCTCATCAGGCTCCCAAATGTTTTTTCACAGATTCTGCAAAGAAAATTTATCCAACCTGCAGAATCAAGAGAAAGGTTGAACTCTGTGAGATGAATTTACACATCACAAAGAATTTTCACAGATAGCTTCTTTCTAGTTTTTATCTGGGGATATTTGATTTTTCCAATAGACCTCAATGGGCTTCCAAAAGAACTTATTCAGACTCTACAAAGAGGGAGTTTTCAACGTGCTGGATCAAAACTAAGGTTTAAATATGTGAGAACAATCCACAAATTCCAAAGCAGTTTCAAAGATAGTTTCTTTCTAATTTTGATCTGGGGTTTTTGTTTTTTCCTTATAGGATCCAATGGGGCACTCAAATGTCTTTTTGTAGATTCTGCAAAAAGAGTATTTCCAATGGACTGAATCAAGAGAAGGGTTTAACTCTGAGATGAATTTACAGATCACAAGGGAGTTTCACAGATAACTTCTTTCTAGTTATTATCTTTGGATATTCGGTTTTTCCCAAATGACCTCAATAAACTCCCAAATATCCCTTCATAGATTATCTGGGGATATTCTGTTTTTCTTAGGCCTCCATGGTCTCCCAAATGTCATTGCAGATTCTCCAAAAAGAGTGTTTCCAACCTGATGAATCAAAAGAAAGTTTAACTCTGTGAGATGAATCCACCCATCACAAAGCAGTTTCACAGATCGCTTCTTTCTTCTTTTTATCTGGGGATATTTGTTTTCTTCCCATAGGCATCAATGGGCTTTCAAATATCCCTTCACCAATTCTCCAATAAGTATTTCCAACCTGCTGAATTAAAAGACAGGTTTAACTCTGTGAGATGAATCTACCCACCACAAAAATTTTCACAGATAACATCTTTCCAGTTTTTATCTGGGGACATTCAGTTTTTCCTCAGGGCCTCAATGGGCTCCCAAGTGGCTCTTTGCAGATTCTTTAAGAGTTTTTCCAACCTGCTGAGTCAAAAGGACGTTTTAACTCTGTGATGTGAATCCACACATCAGAAAGCAGTTTCACGGCATCTTTCTTGTTTCTATTTTGGGATATTCTGTTTTTCTCCATAGATCTCAATGGGCTCCCAAATATCTCTTCACTGGTTCTCCAAAAAGAATGTTTCCAACCTGCTGAATCAAAAGAAAGTTTTAACTCTATGAGATGAATCCAGAAGTCAGAAAGCAGTTTCACCAATAACTTCTTTCTTGTTTTTATCTGGGCATATTCTGTTTTTCCCGATAGGACTCAAACGGCTCCCAAATGTACCTTTTCAGATTCTCCAAAAAGAGTGTTTCCAACCTGCTGAATCAAAAGAAAATTTTAGTTTTGTGACATGAATCTACATATCACAAAGTAGTTTCCCAGATTGCTTCTTTCTTATATTTATCTGGGGATATTTTGTTTTTCTACAAGGGCTCAATTGGCTCACAAATGTCCCTTTGCAGATTTTTTAAAAAGAGTGCTCCCAACCTACTGAATTAAAAGAAATGTCTAAAACTGTGAGAAGAATCCACACATAATAAAGCGTTTCACAGATATCTTCCTTGTAGTTTTTATCTGGGGATATTTGGGTTTCCTTATAGGCCTCAATAAGCTTTAAAATGTCCCTTTGTTGATTCTCCAGAAACAGTGTTTCCAACCTGCTGAATCAAAAGAAAGCTTAAACTTTGTGAGATGAATACCCATGTCACATAACAGTTACACAGATAAGTTCTTTATAGTTTTTACCTGGAGATATTCTGGTTTTTCTCATAAGCCTCAATGGGCTCCCAAATATCCTTTGCAGATTCTCCAAAAATAGTGTATCCAACCTTCTGAATCAATAGAAAGGTTTATTCCTGTGAGATGAATCTGTCTATCACCAAGTAGTTTCACAGATAGCTGCTTTCTTGTTTTATTATTATTATTATTATTATTATTATTATTATTACTATTATTATTCTTTAAGTTCTAGGGTACATGTGCACAACATGCAGGTTTGTTACATAGGTATACATGTGCCATGTTGCTGTGCTGCACCCATTAACTCACCATTTACAATAGGTATTTCTCTTAATGCCCTCCCTCCCTCATAGTTTGCTCAGAATGATGGTTTCCAGCTTCATTCATATATCTACATAAGACATGAACTCACTCTTTACTATGGATGCATAGTATTCCATAGTGTATATGGGCCACATTTTCTTAATCCAGTCTATCATTGATGGACATTTGGGTTGATTCCAAGTCTTTGCTATTGTGAATAGTGCCTCAATAAACATACATGTGCATGTGCCTTGATGGTAGCATGATTTATAATCCTTTGGGTATATGTCCATAGTGAGATTGCCGGGTCAAATGATATTTCTAGTTCTAGATCCTTAACAAATGGCTACACAGTCTTCTACAATGGTTGAACTAGTTTACACTCCCTCCAACAGTGTAAAGGCATTCTTATTTCTCCACATCCTCTCCAGCACCTGTTGTTTCTTGACGTTTTAATGATCACCAGTCTAACTGGTATGAGATGGTATCTCATTGTGCTCTTGATTTGTATTTCTCTGATAACTAGTGATGATGAACATTTTTCCCATGTCTGTTGGCTGCATAAATGTCTTCGTTTGAGAAGTGTCTGCTCACCAACTTTTTGATGGCATTGTTTGTTTTTCTTATAAATTTGTTTAAGTTATTTTTAGATTCTGGATACTAGCCCTTTGTCAGATGGGTAGATTGCAAAAATTTTCTCCCACTCTGTAGGTTGCCTGTTCACTCTGACAGTAGTGTCTTTTGCTTTGCAGAAGCTCTTAGTTTAATTAGATCCCATTTGTGTATGTTGGCTTTTGTTACCATTGTTTTTGGTGTTTTAGTCATGGAGTCCTTGCCATGCCTATACCCTTAATGGTATTGCTTAGGTTTACTACAAGGGTTTTTATGATTTTAGGTCTAACATTTAAGTCTTTAATCCATCCTGAATTAATTTTTGTACAAAGTGTAAGGAAGGGATCCAGCTTCAGCTTTCTACATATGGCTAGCCAGTTTTCCCAGCACCATTTATTAAATAAGGAATCCTTTCCCCATTTCTTGCTTCTGTCAGGTTTGTCAAAGATCAGATGGTTGTAGATGTGTGGTACTTTTTCTGAGGGTTCTGTTCTGTTCCATTGGTCTATATCTCTGTTTTGATACCAGTACCATGCTGTTTTGGTTACTGTAGCCTTGTAGTAGAGTTTGAAGTCAGGTAGCATGATGACTCCTCCAGCTTTGTTCTTTTGGCTTAGGATTGTCTTGGCTACGTGGGCTCTTTCTTGGTTCTATATTAATTTTAAAGTAGTTTTTTTCCAATTCTGTGAAGAAAGTCATTGGTAGCTTGATGGGGATGGCACTGCATCTATAAATTATGTTCGACAGTATGACAGTATGGCCAGTTTCATGATATCAATTCTTCCTATCCATGAGCACAGAATGTTCTTCCACTTGTTTCTGTCGTCTTTTATTTCGTTGAGCAGTGTTTTACAGTTCTCCTTGAAGAGGTCCTTCACATCTCTTATAAGTTGGATTCCTAGGTATTTTATTCTTTTTGAAGCAATTGTGAATGGGAGTTCACTCATGATTTGGTCCTCTATTTTTCTGTTATTTGTGTATAGGAATGTTTGTGACTTTTGCACATTGATTTTGTATCCTGAGACTTTGCTGATGTTGTTTATCAGCTTAAGGAGATTTTGGACTGAGACAATGGGGCTTTATAAGTATACAATCATGTCATCTGCAAACAGGGACAATTTGACTTCCTCTTTTCCTTATTGAATAACATTTATTTCTTTCTCCTGCCTGATTGCCCTGGCCAGAACTTCCAACACTATATTGAATAGGAGTGGTGAGAGATGGCATCCCTGTCTTGTGCCAGTTTTCAAAGGGAATGCTTCCAGTTTTTGCCCATTCATTATGATATTGGCTGTGGGTTTGTCATAAATAGCTTTTATTATTTTGAGATACGTCCCATCAATACCTAGTTTATTGAGAATTTTTGCATGAAGGCTGTTTAATTTTGTCAAAGGCCTTTTCTGCATCTATTGATATAAACATGCGGTTTTTGTCTTTGGTTCTGTTTATATGATGGATTATGTTTATTGATTTGTGTATGTTGAACCAGCCTTGCATCCTAGGGATGAAGCCAGCTTGATCGTCATGGATAAGCTTTTTGATGTGCTGCTGGAATCGGTTTGCCAGTATTTTATTGAGGATTTTTGCATCAATGTTCGTCAAGGATATTGGTCTAAAATTATCTTTTTTTGTTGTGTCTCTGCCAGCCTTTGGTATCAGGAAGATGCTGGCCTCATAAAATGAGTTAGGGAGGATTCCCTCTTTTCCATTGATTGGAATAGTTTCAGAAGGAATGGTACCAGCTCCTCTTTGTACCTCTGGTAGAATTCGGCTGTGAATCCGTCTGGTCCTGGACTTTGTTTTGTTAGTAGGCTACTAACTATTGCCTCAATTTCAGAGCCTGTTATTGGTCTATTCAGGAAATCAACTTCTTCTTGATTTAGTCTTTGGAAGATGTATGTGTTCAGGAATTTATCCATTTCTTCTAGATTTTCCAGTTTATTTCCATAGAGGTGTTTATAGTATTCTCTGAATCGCCTTTATCATTTTTTATTGCATCAATTTGATTCTTCTCTCTTTTCTTCTTTATTAGTCTTGCTACCTGTCTATCAATTTTGCTAATCATTGCAAGAAAACCAACTCCTGGATTCATTGATTTTTTGAAGGGTTTTTACGTCTCTATTTCCTTCATTTCTGCTCTGATCTTAATTATTTCTTGCCTTCTGCTAGCTTTTGAATGTGTTTGCTCTTGCTTCTCTAGTTCTTTTAATTGTGATGTTAGGGTGTCAATTTTAGATCTTTCCTGTTTTCTCTTGTGGGCATTTAGTGCTATAAATTTCCCTCTACACCCTGCTTTAAATGTGTCCCAGAGATTCTGGTATGTTGTCTTTGTTCTCATTGGTTTCAAAGAACATCTTTATTTCTGTCTTCATTTTGATATGTAGCCAGTAGTCATTCAGGAGCAAGTTATTCAGTTTCTATGTAGCTGAGCGGTTTCGTGTGAGTTTCTTAATTCCGAGTTCTAATTTGATTGCACTGTGGTCTGAGAGACAGTTTGTTACAATTTTTGTTCTTCTACATTTACTGAGGAGCACTTTACTTCCAACTATGTGGTCAGTTTTGGAATATGTGTGATATGATGCTGAGAAGAATGTATATTCTGTTGATTTGAGATGGAGAGTTCTGTAGATATCTATTGGGCCCACTTGGTTCACAACTGAGTTCAAGTCCTGGATAGCCTTGTTAACTTTCTGTCTTGTTGATCTGTCTAATGTTGACAGTGGGGTGATAAAGTCTCCCATTATTATTGCATGGGAGTCTAAATCTCTTTGTAGGTCTCTAAGGACTTACCCTATGAAACTGAGTGCTCCTGCATTGGGTGTATATATATTTAGGATAGTTAGATCTTCTTCTTGAAATGATCCCTTTACCATTATGTAATGACTTTCTTTGTCTTTTTTGATCTTTGTTGGTTTGAAGTCTGTTTTATCAGAGACTAGGATTGCAACCCCTGATTTTTTGTTTGTTTGTTTTCCATTTGCTTGGTAGATCTTCCTCCATCCCTTTATTTTGAGCTTATGTGTGTCTCTGCACGTGAGATGGGTCTCCTGAATACAGCACACTGATGTGTTTTGACACTTTATCCAATTTGCCAGTCTGTGTCTTTTAAATGGGGAAATCATCCCATTTACATGTAAGACTAATATTGTTACGTGTGAATTTGATCCTGTCATTATAATGTTGGCTGGTTATTTTGCTCATTTGTTGATGCAGTTTCTTCCTACTATTGATCATGTTTATAATTTGACATGTTTTTGCAGTGACTGGTAGCGGCTTTTCCTTCCTATGTTTGGTGCTTCCTTCAGGAGCTCTTGTAAGTCAGGCCTGGTGGTGACAACATCTCTCAGCATTTGCTTGTCTGTAAAAGATTTTATTTCTCCCTCACTTATGAAGTTTACTTTGGCTGGATATGAAATTCTGGGTCAAAAAATCTTTTATTTAAGAACGTTGAATTTTGGCCCCCTCTCTCTTCTGGCTTGTAGAGTTTCTGCTGAGAGATCTGCTATTAGTCTGATGGGCTTCCCTTTGTGTGTAACCCAATCTTTCTCTCTGGTTACCCTTAACATTTTTTCTTCCATTTCAACCTAAGTGATTCTGATAATTATATGTCTTGGGTTTACTCTTCTTGAGGAGCATCTTTTTGGTGTTCTCTGTATTTCCCGAATTTGAATGTTGGTCTGCCTAGCTAGGTTAGGGAAGCTCTCCTGGATAATATCCTGAAGCATGTTTTCCAACTTGATTCCATTTTACCCATCACTTTTAAGTACACCAATCAGATGTAGATTTGGTCTTTTCACATAGTCCCATATTTCTTGGATGCTTTGTTCGTTTCTTTTTACTCTTTTTTCTCTAAACTTCTCTTCTCACTTCATTTTATTCATTTGACATTCAGTCACTGATACCCTTTCTTCTACTTGATCGAATCAGCTACTGAAGCTTTTGTGTGCATCACGTAGTTCTCCTGCGATGGTTTTCAGCTCCATCACATCACTTAAGGTCTTCTGTATGCTGTTTATTCTGATTACCCATTCGTCTACTCTTTTTTTCAAGATTTTTAGCTTCTTTGCAATGGGTTCAAATATCCTTCTTTAGCTGGGAGAATTTTGTTATTACTGATCTTCTGAAGCCTACTTCTGTCAAATAATCAAAGTCATTCTCCATCCAGTTTTGTTCCATTTCTAGCGAGGAGCTGTGTTCCTTTGGAGGAGAAGAGGCACTCTGATTTTTAGGATTTTCAGGTTTTCTGCTGTGTTTTCTCCCCATCTTTGTGGTTTTATCTACCATTGGTCTTTGATGATGGTGACCTTCAGATGGGACTTTGGTATCGATGTCTTTGTTGATGTTGATGCTATTTCTTTCTGTTTGTTAGTTTTCCTTCTGACAGTCAGGACCCTCAGCTTTAATTCTGTTGGAGTTTGCTGGAGGTACACTTCAGACCCTCTTGGTCTGGGTATCACCAGCAGAATATACAGAACAGCAAATATTGCACAACATAAAATGTTGCTGCCTGATCCTTCCTCTGGAAGCTGCATCTCAGAGGGCCACCCAGTTGTATAAGATGTCACTCTGCCCCTACTGGGAGGTGTCTCCCAGTTAATCTAACTGGGGGTCAGGGACCCACTTGAGGAGGCAGTCTGTTTGTTCTCAGATCTCAAACTCCATGCTGGGAGAACCACTACTCTCTTCAAAGCTGTCAGACAGGGACGTTTACATCTGCAGAAGTTTCTGCTGCCTTTTGTTCAGCTATACCCTGCCCCCAGAGGTGGAGTCTACAGTAACAAGCAGGCCTCATTAAGCTGCAATGAGCTCCACTCAGTTTGAGGTTCCCAGCTGCTTTGTTTACCTACTCAAGCCTCAGCTATGGTGCACGACCCTCCCCCAGCCTCACTGCTGCCTTGCAGCTCGATCTCAGACTGCTGTGCTAGCAGTGAGCAAGGCTCCATGGACATGGGGATTTCCGAGCCAGGCAGGGGATATAATCTCCTGCTGTGCTGTTTGTGAGGCCTGTTGCAAAAGTGCAATATTAGGGTGGAAGTGTCCCAATTTTCAGGGACCATCTGTCATGGCTTCCCTTGCTAGGGAAGGGAATTCCCCTACCCCTTGCACTTCCCAAGTGAGGCAATGCTCCACCCTGCTTTGGCTGACACTCCGTGGTCTTCACCCACTGTCCAACAAGTCCCAGAGAGATGAACCCTGTACCTCAGTTGGAAATGCAGATATCACCTGTCTTCTATTTCACTCACACTGGCAGCTGTAGACAGGAAGTGTTCTTATTTGGCTAACTTGGATAGGTCCCTCACTTCTTTCTAGCTTTGAACTGGAGATATTTGCTTTCTCTCCATAAGGCTCAATGAACTCCCAAATGTTTCATCACATATTCTCCTAAAAGAGTGTTTTCAACCTGCTGAATAAACAGAAAGTTTTAACTCTGTGAGGTGACTCCACAAGTCACAAAGCAGTTTCAAAAATAGCTTCTTTCTAGTTTTTATCAGGTGATATTATTTTTTGCCCATAAAACTCAAAAGGCTCCCAAATGCCCCTTTGCAGATTCTCAAAAAAGAGTGTTTCCAACCTGCTGAACAAAAAGAAAATTTTAATTCTGTGACATGAATCCACATATTACAAAGCAGTTTCACAGATAACTTCTTTCTAGTTTTCACAAGTGGCTATTCAGTTTCTCTCCAAAGGCTCAGTGGGCTCAAAAATGTCCCTTTGCAGATTCTTTAAAAAGAATGTTTCCAGCCTATTGAATCAAAAGAAAGGTTTAACTCTGTGAGATGAATCCAAACATTACAAAGCTGTTTCACAGGTATCTTCTTTCTAGTTTTTCTCTGGGGATATTTTGTTTTTCACCATGTGGTTCACTGAGCTCCAATATGTGCCTTTGCAGATTCCACAAAAAGAGTGCTTACAACTGCTGAATGAAAAGGAAGGTTTAACTCAGTTAGATGAATCTACACATCAGAAAGCAGTTTTATAGATAGATTATTTCTAGTTTTTTTTTTTTTTGAAGATATTAAGTTTTTTCCCTTAGACCTCAGGGGCTCCCAAATGTCTTTTTGCAGCTTCTCCGAAAATAGTATTTCTAGCATCTGAATCAAAAGACAGTTTTAACCTTGTGAGATGAATCCCCGAATCACAGAACAGTTTCACAGATAGCTACTTTCTAGTTTTTATCTGGAGATATTCAGTTTTTCTCCATAGACCTCAATGAGATCTCAAATGTTTCACCATAGATTCTCCAAAAAGAGTATTTCCAACCTGCTGAATCAAAAGAAAGTTTTAACTCAGTGAGATGGATCCACACATCACAAAGTAGTTTCACAGATAGCTTCTATCTAGTTTTTGTCTCATAATATTTGGGTTTTCACCCTAGGCCTCATTCAGCTCCCAAATGTCACTCACAAATACGTCTCAATGGGCTTCAAAAAGTCCCTTCAAAGACACTACAAATAGAGAGTTTCCAACCTACTGGATCAAAAGAAAGGTTTAATTTTGTGAGATGAGTCCAGAAATCACAAAACTGTTTCACAGATAGTTTCTTTCTAATTTTTATGTAGCTTTTTCAGTTTTTCCTTATAGGTCTCAATAAGCACTGAAATGTCTTTTCCAACATTCACCAAAAAGACTTCTTCCTACCTGCTGAATCAAAAGAAAGGTTTAACTCTGTGAGATCAATCCACAAATCACAAATGAGTTTCACAGATAGCTTCTTTCTAATTATTATCCGGGGATGTTCTGGTTTCCCAATAGACCTCAATTTTCTCACAAGTGTCCCTTCACATATTCTCCAAAAAGAGTGTTTTCAACCTGCTGAATCCAAAGAAATGTTTAACTCTGTGAGATAAACCCACGCATCAGAAAGCAGTTTTACAGATAGCTTCTTCCTAGTTTTTAATCTGTTGATATTGTTTTACTCCCTAGGCCTCAATGATCTCCCAAATGTCACGTTGCAGATTCTCCAAGAACAGTGTTTCCAACCTTCTAAATAAAAACAAAGTTTTATCTCTGTGAGATTAATTCAGACATCACAAAGGAGTTTCACAAATAGCTTCTTTCATGTTATTATCTAGGGATATTCAGTTTTTCCCCATTGTCCCCAATGGGCTCCCAAATGTCCCTTTGCAGATTTTCCAAAAATAGTGTTTCCAACCTACTGAATCAATAGAAAGTTTTAACTCTGCGAGATGAATCCACACAAAAGAAAGTAGTTTCAGAGATAACGTCTTCCTAGTTTTTATCTGGGGGTATTCTGTTTTTATTCTTAGGCTTCAATGAGTTTTCAAATGTCTGTTCTCTGATTCTCCAATAAAAGTGATTCCAAACTGCTGAATCAAAAGAAATGTTTAACTCTGTTGGATGAATCCACACATCACAACACAGTTTCTCAGGTAGCACCTTTCTAGTTTTTATCTAAGGATATTCAATTTTTCCCTGTAGGCCTCAATGGGCTCCCAAATGACTCTCTGCAGATTCTCCAAAAAGAATGTTTCCAACTTGCTGAATCAAAAGAAAGGTTTACCTCTGCAATGGGAATCAACACGTCACAAAGCAGTTTCACAGATAACTTTTTCCTAGTTTTTAATCTGGGGATATTCTGTTTTTCCCCAAAGCCCCAGTGGGTTCCCAAATATCCCTTCACTGTTCTCCAAAATGAGTGTTTCCAACCTGCTGAGTCAAAAGAAATGTTTAACTTTGTGAGGTGAATCCGTAAGTCACAAAGTAGTTTCAAAGACAGCTTCTTTCTAGTTTTTATCTAGGGATATTTGGTGTTCTCCCATAGGCATCAAATGGCTCCCTAATATCCCTTCACAGATTGTCCAAAAAGGATGTTTCCAAACTGCTGAATGAAAAGGAAATTTTAACTCAGTGACATGAATAAACATCAGAAGGCAGTTTCACAGATAGCTTCTTTCAAGTTTTTATCTGGGGATATTCGGTTTTTCCCCAGAGGCCTCAATGGGCTCACAAACATTTCCTCACATATTCTAAAAAAAGAGTGTTTCCAACCTGCTGAATAAAGTTTAACCCTGTGAGATGAATTCACACATCGAAAAGCAGTCTTACAGATAAGTTACTTCTAGTTTTATCTGGTGATACTCTGTTTTTCTTCTTAGGCCTAAATTGTCCTAAATATCTTATCGTAGATTCTCCAAAAAGAGTGTTTCCAACCTGCTGAATAAACAGAAAGGTTTAACTCTGTGAGATTAATCCACACATCATAAAGCAATTTCACAGATAGCTTCTTTCTAGTTATTATCTGGGGATACAGTTTTTTCCCATTCACCTCAAAGGGCTCCCAAATGTCCCTTTACAGATCTTAAAGTGTGTTTCCAACCTGCAGAATGAAAAGAGAATTTTAACTCAGTTAGATGAATCCACACATAACAAAGCAGTTTCACACATAGCTTCTTTCTAGTTTTTATCTGGGGATATTCGTTTTTTTTCTCCCTGGGCCTCAATGGGCTCCCAAATGTCCCTTCACAGATACTCCAAATGGAGTGTTTTCAACCTGCTGAATCAACAGAAATGTTTAACTCTGTGAGATGAATCCACACATCACAAAGCAGTTTCATAAATAGCTTCTTCCACTTTTTACTGGGGATATTCTGTTTTTCCCTATGGGCCTCAATGGGCTCCCAAATGTCCCTTCGTAGCTATGCAAAAAAAATTTTCATCCTTTTGAATCAAAAGATAGGTTTAACTCTGTGATATGAATCCACACATCACACAGATGTTTCACAGATAGCCTTCTTGCTAGTTTTTACCTAGGGATACTCAGTTTTTCCACATTGGTCTCAATGGCCTCTTAAACATCCCTTCACAGATTATTCAAAAAGAGTGCATCTAACCTGCTGAATTGAAAGAAAATTTTGACTACATGAGATGAAACCACACATCACCAAACAGTTTCACATATGTGTTATTTCTAGTTTTTACCTGGGCAATTCGGTAATTCCCCATAGACCTCAAAAGGATCCCAAATGTATTTTCACAGATTCTCCAAAAAGAGTGTTTAAAACCTGCTGAATTGGCTGGGTGAGGTGGCTCACACCTGTAATCCCAGTACTTCGGGAGGCCGAGGTGACAGATCACGAGGTCAGAAGATTGAGACCATCCTGGCTCACACGGTGAAACACCGTCTCTACTAAAAATACAGAAAAGTAGCCCAGCATGGTGGCAGGCGCCTGTAGTCCCAGCTACTCTAGAGGCTTTGGCAGGAGAGTGGAGTGAACTAAGGAGGCGGAGTTTGCAGTGAGCCGAAACTGTGCCATTGCACTCCAGCCTGGGTGACAGAGCGAGACTCCATCTCAAAACAAAACAAAATAAAACAAAAAACAACCTGCTGAATCAAACAAAGGATTAACTCTGGGTAATGAATCCACACATCACAAAAGCAGTTTCATAGATAGCTTCTCTCTAGGTTTCACCTGAAGATATTCAGTTATTCAGTTATTCACCATGGGCCTAAAAGAACTCTCAAATTTTTTTTGCAGGTTCTCCAAAAAGAATCTTTCCAACCTACTGAATAAAAGAAAGGTTTGACTCTGTGAGATGAATCCACATATCACAAAGCAGTTTCACAGATAGCTTCTTTCCTGTTTTTATCTGAGAATATTCGACTTTTCCCCATGGGCCTCAATTGGCTCCCAAATGTCCCTTTGCAGATTCTTCAGAGTGTTTCCAACCTGATGAATAAAACAGTGGTTTCACACTGTGAGATGAATCCACACATCACAAAACAGTTTCACAAATAGATTATTTCTAGTTTTTATCTGGGTATATTCTGTTTTCCTGCATTGGTCTCAATGGGATACCAAATATACCTTTGTAGATTCTCCAAAAAAAAAAAATGTTTCTAGCATTTCAAAAGAAATGTTTAACTCTGTGAAATGAATCCACACATCACAAACCTGTTTCACCTATAGCTTCTTATTGATTTTTATTTGGAAATATTCAGTTTTTCCCCATGAACCTCAATGGGCTCTAAAATATCCCTTCACAGATTCTTTAACAAGAGTATTTCCAACCTGCTGAATCTAAAGAAAGGTTTAACTCTGTGAGATGAATTCACACATCACAAAGCAGTTTCACAGATAACTTCTTTCTAGTTTTTATCTGAGAACATCCAATTTTTTTCACATGTGCTCCAATGGGCTCCCAAATGTCCCTTCACAGATTCTCCAAAAAGAGGATTTCCAACCTGCTGAATCCAAAGACAGGTTTAACTCTGTGAGATGAATCCACACATCACAAAGCAGTTTAACAGATAACTTCCTTCTAGTTTTAATCTTTGGATATTCACTCTTTCCTCTTAGGCCTCAATGTGCTCCAAAATGTCCCTTTACTGACTCTCCAAAAAGAATGTTTCCAACCTACTGACTCAACAGAAAGAATTAACTCTGTGAGATTAATCCACACATCACAAAGCAGTTTCACAGATGTCTTCTTTTTAGATTTACGTTTGGATATTGAGTTTTCCCCCAAAGGCCTCAGTAGTCTCCAAAACGACCCTTTGCAGATTCTTTTTAAAAAAGTTTTTCAAAACCTTGTGAATCAAAAGAAAGGTTTCACTCTGTTAGATAAATCTAAACATCACAAAGAAGTTTCACAGATAGCTTCTTTCTAGTATTTACTTGGGATTATTCAGTGTTTCACCATAGGCATCAAAGGCTCCCAAATGTCCCTTTTCAGATTATCCAAAAAGAGAGTTTCCAACCTGTTGAATCACAAGGAATTTTTAACTCTGTTACATGAATCCACGCGTCACAAGGTAGTTTCACATATAGTTTCTTTCTACTTATTATCTGGGGATTTTCAGTTTTTCCACATGGGCCTCAGTGGGTTCAATAATATCCCTTCACAGGTCCTCCAAGAAGAGTGTTTCCAACCTGCTGAATCAAAAGAAATGTTTAGCTCTGTGAGATGAATCCGTACATCACAAGGCATTTTCAACAGATAGATTCTTTCTATTTTTTCCTCTGGGGATATTTGTTTTTTTTCAATGGGCCTCAATGCGCTCCCAAATATGCCATGGGAGATTCGCCAATAAGAGTGTTTCCAATCTGCTGAATCACAGGAAATTCCTATCTCGGTGAGATGAATTTACACACCAAAAAGCAGTTTCACAGATAGTTTTTCTCTAGCTTTTACCTGGGGATATTTGGCTTTTCTCCATAGGCATCAATGGGATCCAAAACAGTCCTTCACAAATTATCCAAAAAGAGTATTTCCAACTTGCTGAATGAAAAAAAAAAAAAAAAAAAGGTTTAATTATGTGAGAAGACTCCACATATCACAAAGCAGTTTCACAGACAACTTCTTTCTAATTTTTATCTGGGGACATTCTATTTTTCCCCATAGGTCTCAATGGGCCCCCAAATGTCCCTTCAGAGATTCTCCAAGAAGAGTGCTTCTTACCTGCTGAATAAAAAGAAAGGTTTAATTTCTTGAGATGAATCCACACATCATGAAGTCATTTCTCATACACCTTCCTTCCCATTTTTATCTGAGATATTCTGTTTTTCCCCTAGGCCTCAAAGGACTTCTAAATGTCCCTAAGCAGATTCTCCAAAAAGTTTGTTTCCAACCTGCTGAATCCAAAGGATGTTTTAACTTTGTTAGATGAATCCACCCAACACAAAGTAGTTTTGCAGATAACTTCATCCTAGTATTTACCTGGGGATAATCAGTTTTTCCCCATAGGCTTCAATGGGCTCCAAAATGTGCCATCACAGGTTCTCTAAAAAGAGTGTTTTTAACCTGTTGAATCAAAAGAAACATTCAATAGTGAGAAATAAAGCACACATCACCAAGCAGTTATACAGATAGCTTCATTCTAGTTTTTACCTTGGGATATTTTATTTTTCCCATTGGGCCTCACTGGGCTCCCAAATGTCTCTCTGCACATTCTCAAAAAAAAAAAAAAAAAAAGGATTTCTAACCTGCTGAATCAAAAGAAACGTCTTACTCTGTGAGATGAATCCACACATCACAAAGCAGTTTCACAGATAGCTTCTTTCTAGGTTTCAGGAAATATTGGGTTTTTCCTTATAGGTCTCAATGGTATCCCAAATGTTCCTCCAAAAATAGTGTTTCCAACTGCTGAATTAAGGAAAGCATTTAACTCTATATCATGAATCCAAAAACAACAAAGCTGTTATACAGATAGTTTCTTTCTAGATTTTACTGGGGTTATCTGATTTTTCACATTGGTCCCAATGGGCTGGCAAATGTCACTATGCATTTTCTCCAAAAAGAGTGTTTCCAACCTGCAGAATCAAAAGAAACCTTTAATTATTGATATGAATCCATACATCACAAAGCAGTTTCACAGATAGCTTTTTTCTGGTTTTCACCTCGGGATATTTGGTTTTCACCCATGGGTCTCATTAGGCTCCCAAATGTCCCTTCACAGATGCTCAAAAAAGAGCATAACAAAATGATTGAATCAAAAGAAAAGTTTAGCTCAGTGATATGTATCCACACATCACAAAGCAGGTTCACGTACAGCTTCGTTCCAATTTTTATCTGGGAATATGTGGGTTTTCACCAGGGACTGAATGGGCTCCCAAATTTCCCTTCACAGATTCTCCAAAAAGATTGTTTCGAACTTGCTGAATCAAAGAAAGGTTTAAATCTGTGGGATGAATCCACACATCACAAATCAGTTTCACACATAGCTTCATTCCTGATTTTATCTGGGGATATTCTATTTTTCCCCATAGGCCCCAATGGGCTCCCAAATGTCCCTTTGCAGATTCTATAAGGAAAGTGTTTCCAACCTGCTGTATCAAAAGAGTAATTTAATTCTGTTAGATAAATCCACACATCACAAAGATGTTTCACAAATAGCTTCTTTCTTGTTTTTAAATGAGGATAGTCGGGTCTTCATCATAGGCCTCAATGGAATCTCAAATGTCCCTTCACAGACTCTCCAAAAGGAGTGTTTCTGACCTGATGAATCAAAAGAAATGTTTAACTCTGTAAAATAAAACCACATGTCATAAAGAAGTTTCACAGATAGTTTCTTTCTAATCTTTACCTGGAGATATTCTGTTTTTCCCAATAGGTCTCAATGGGCTCCAAAATGTCCCTTCATAGATTTTCCAAAAAGAGTGTTTGGAACCTGCTAAATCAATAGAAAGGCTTCACTCTGTTAGATGAATGCACACACCATGAAGCAGTTTCATAAATTGCTTCTTTCTAGTATTTACCTGAGGATGTTTGGGTTTTCCCCATAGGCTTAAATGGGCTCCCAAATGTCCCTTCTCTGATTCTCCAAAAAGAGTGCTTCAAAACTGCTGAATCAAAAGAAAGGTTTAACTTTGCAAGACGAATCCACACATCACAAGGTAGTTTCACAGATAACTTATTTCTAGTTTTTACCTGGGGATATTCTGCTTTTTCTCGTAGGCCTCAATGCGCTACCAAATGTCTTTTCACAGATTCTCCAGAAAGAGTTTTTCCAACCTACTTAATCAAAAGAAATGTTTAACTCTGTGAAATGAATCCACACCAAACAAAGCAGGTTCACAGATACCTTCTTTCTAGTTTTTACCTATGGGATATGTGGTGTTTTCCACATTGGCTTCAATGGTCTCTCAAATAGCCCTTTTCGGAATCTCCAAAAAGAGTGTTTCCAACATACTGAATCAAAAGAAATTTTTAACTCTCTGGGATGCATCCACGCATCACAAAGCAGTTTCACAGATACCTTCTTTCTAGTTTTTACCTGTGGATATTCAGTTTTTCCCCATTGGCCTCAATGGGCTTCCAAAAGTCCATTTAGAAATTTTCAAAAAAGAGTGTGTCCAACCTGCCGAATCAAAAGAAATGTTTAACTCTGCAAGATGAATCCAGACATCACAAACAGTTTCAATGATAGCTTATTTCTGGTTTTTACCTGGGGATATTCTGTTTTTCCCCATCAGCCTCAAAGAGCTCCAAAATGTTCCATCGCAGATTCTCCAAAAAGAATGCTTCCAAGCTGCTGAATCAAAGTAAAATTTAACACTGTGAGATGAATCCACATATCATAAAGCAATTTCACAGATAGTTTCTTTCTAGTTTATACCTGGGGATATTTGATTATTTCCCTTAGGCCTCAAAGTGTTCCCAAATGTCCCCTGACATATTCTCCTGAAAGAGTGTTTTCAACCTGCTGAATTAAAAGAAGGTTTTCTTCTGTGAGATGAACCCACACACCATAACACAGCTTCATATACAACTTCATTCCAATTTTGATATGGGGATATTTATTTGGTTTTTACTCTAGGCCTCAATGGGCTCCAAAATGTACCTTCACAGATTCTCCAAAAAGATTTTTTCCAATTTGCTGAATCAAAAGGAATATTTAACTCTTTTAGATGAATCCACACTTCACAAAGCAGTTTCACAGATAGCTTATTTCCAGGTTTTTTCTGAAGATATTAGGTTTTTCCCCATAGGCCTCAAAGGGCTCCCAAATGTCTGTTTGCTGATTCTCCAAAAGACGATAAATAAAATCTTTTACAGACAAGTAAACGCTGAGAGATTTTGTAACCACCAGGCCTTTCTTGCAAGAGCTTCAGAATGAAGCAGTAAACATGGAAAAGAACAATCAGTAACAGCCACTGCAAAAACATGCCAAATTGTAAAGATCATAGATGCTAGGAAGAAACTGCATCAACTAACGAGCAAAATGACTAGCTAACATCATAATGACAGAATCAAATTCACACACAACAATATTAACCTTAAATGTAAATGGGCTAAATGCTCCAATTAAAAGACATAGACTGGCAGATTTGATGGAGTCAAGACCCTTCAGATTGCTGTATTCAGGTGACCCATCTCACATGCAGAGACACACATAGGCTCAAAACAAAGGGATGGAGGAAGATCTACCAAGCAAATGGAAAACAAAACAAAACAAACAAACAAAAAACAAAAACAGGGGTTGCAATTCTAGTCTCTGATAAAACAGACTTTAAACCATGAAAGATCAAAAGAGACGAAGAAGGCTATTACATAATGGTAAAGGGATCAATTCAACAGGAAGAGGTAACTACGCTAAATATACATGCACCCAATACAGGAGCACCTAGATTCATAAAGCAAGTCCTTAGAGACCTACAAAGAGACTTACACTCCCACACAATAATAATGGGAGACTTTATCACCCCACTGTCAACATTAGACAGATCAAAAAGAGAAAGTTAACAAGGATATACAGGAATTGAACCCAACTCTGAACCAAGCAGACCTAATAGACATCTATAGAACTCTCCACCCCAAATCAACAGAATATTCATTCTTCTCAGCACCACATCGCACTTACTCCAAAATTGACCATATAGTTGGAAGTAAAGCACTCCTCAGCAAATGTAAAAGAACAGAAATTATAACAAACTGTCTCTCAGATGACAGTGAAATCAAATTGGAACTCAGGATTAAGAAACTAACTCAAAACCCTCAACTACATGGAAACTGAACAACCTGATCCTGAATGACTACTGGGTACATAACGAAATGAAGGCAGAAATAAAGATGTTCTTTGAAATCAATGAGAACAAAGACACAACATACAAAATCTCTTGGACACATTTAAAGCAGCGTGTAGAGGGAAATTTATAGCACAAAATGCCCATAAGAGAAAGCAGAAAAGATCTAAAATTGACACCCTAACATCACAATTAAAAGAACTAGAGAAGCAAGAACAAACACATTCAAAAGCTAGCAGAAGGCATGAAATCACTAAGATCGGAGCAGAATTGAAGGAGATAGAGATACAAAAGTCCCTTCAAAAAATTAATGAATCCAAGAACTGGTTTTTTGAAAAGATCAACAAAATTGATAGACCACTATCAAGACTAATAAAGAAGAAAAGAGAGAAGAATCAATTAGATGCAACAAAAATGATAAAGGGGATATCACAACTGATCCAACAGAATTAAAAACTACCGTCAGAGAATACTATAAACTACTCTTTGCAAGTAAACTAGAAGATCTAGAAGAAATGGATAAATTTCTGGACACATACACCCTCCCAAGACTAAACCAGGAAGAAGTTGAATCCCTGAATAGATCAATAACAGGCTCTGAAATTGAGGCAATAATTAATAGCCTACCTACCAAAAAAACTCCAAGACCAGATGGCATTACAGCCAAATTCTACCAGAGGTACAAGGAGGAGTTGGTACCTTTCCTTCTGAAACTATTCCAATCCATAGAAAAAGAGGGAATCTTCTCTAACTCATTTTATAAGGCCAGTATCATCCTGATACCAAAGCCTGGCAGAGACACAACAAAAAAAGAGAATTTTAGACCAATATCCCTGACGAACATTGATGCAAAAATCCTCAATAAAATACTGGCAAACCGAATCCAACAGTGTATCAAAAAGCTTATGCACCATGATCAAGTGGGCTTCATCCCTGGGATGCAAGACTTGTTCAAAATACACAAATCAATAAACGTAATCCATCATGTAAATATAACCAAAGACAAAAACCACATGATTATCTCAATAGATGCGGAGAAGGCCTTAGACAAAATTGAACAGCGTTCTATGCAAAAACTGTCAATAAATTAGGTATTGATGGGACGTGTCTCAAAATAAAATGTTCTGGCCAGGGCAATCAGGCAGGAGAAAGAAAAAAAGGGTATTCAATTGGAAAAGAGGAAGTCAAACTGTCCCTGTTTGCAGATGACATGATAGTATATTTAGAAAACCCCCTCATCTCAGCCCCAAATCTCCTTAAGCTGACAAGCAACTTCAGCAAAGTCTCAGGATATGAAATCAATGTGCAAAAATCACAAGCATTCCTATACACCAATAACAGACAAACAGAGGCCCAAATCATGAGTGATCTCCCATTCACAATTGCTTCAAAGAATAAAATACCTAGGAATACAACTTACAAGGGGCATGAAAAACCTCTTCAAGGAGAACTACAAACGACTGCTCAATGAAATAAATGAGGACAGAAACAAATGGAAGAACATTCCATGCTCTTGGATAGGAAGAATCAATATTGTGAAAATGGCCACACTGCCCAAGGTCATTTATAGATTCAGTGCTATCCCCATCAAGCCACCAATAACTTTCCTCATAGAATTGGAAAAAACTTTAAAGTTCATAAGGAATCAAAAATAGTCCGCATAGCCAAGACAATCCTAAGCCAAAATAGCAAAGCTGGAGGAGGCATCACGCTACCTGACTTCAAACTATACTACAAGGCTACAGTAGCCAAAACAGCATGGTACTGGTACCAAAACAGACATAAAGAGCAATGGAACAGAGCAGAGCCCTCAGAAATAATACCACACATATACAACCATCTGATCTTTGACAAACCTGACAGAAATGGGGAAAGGATTCCCTATTTAATAAATGGTGTTGGGAAAACTGGCTGGCCATATGTAGAAAGCTGAAACTGGATCCCTTCCTTACACCTTATACAAAAATTAATTCAAAATGGATTAAAGACTTAAATGTTAAACCTAAAACCAAAAACACCCTGGAAGAAAACCTAGGACGTACCATTCAGGACATAGGCATGGAGAGAACTTCTTGGCTAAAACACAAAAAGTGATGGCAACAAAAGCCAAAATTGACAAATGGGATCTAATTAAACCAAAGAGATTCTGCACAGCAAAAGAACCTACCATCAGAGTGAACAGGCAACCTACAGAATGGGAGAAAATTTTTGCAATCTACCCATCTGACAAAGGGCTAATATGCAAAATCTACAAAGAACTTAAACAAATTTACAAGAAAAAAAATCAAACGACCCCATCAAAAAGTGGGCAAAGCATATGGACAGACACTTCTCAAAAGAAGACATTTATGCAGCCCTCAGACACGTGAAAAAATGCTCATCACTGACCATCAGAGAAATGCAAATCAAAACCACAATGAGATACCATCTCACACCAGTTAGAATGGTGATCATTTAAAAGTCAGGAAACAACAGGTGCTTGAGAGGATGTGGAGAAATAGGAACACTTTTACACTGTTGGTGGGACTGTAAACTGGTTCAACCATTGCTGAAGACAGTGTGACAATTCCTCAAGGATCTAGAATCCAAATACCATTTGACCCAGCCATCCTAGTTCTGGGTATATACCCAAAAGATTATAAATCATGCTGCTATAAAGACACATGCACATGTATGTTTATTGTGGCACTATTCACAATAGCAAAGACTTGGAACCAACCCAAATGTCCATCAATGATCGACTGGATTAGGAAAATGTGACACATATACACCATGGAATACTACGCAGCCATAAAAAGGATGAGTTCATGTCCTTTGTAGGGTCATGGATGAAGTTAGAAACCATCATTCTCAGCAAAATTTTGCAAGGACAGAAAACCAAACACCGCATGTTCTCACTGATAGGTGGGAATTGAATAATGAGAGCACTTGGACACAGGAAGGGTAACGTCACACACTGGGGCCTGTCATGGGATGGGGGTAAGGGGAAGGATAGCATTAGGAGATATACCTAATGTAAATGAAGAGTTAATGGGTGCAGCACATCATCATGGCACATGTATGCATAAGTAATAAACCTGCACGTTGTGCACATGTACCCTAGAACTTAAAGTATAATAAAAATTAAAACATAAAAAACAATATTTCTAACATGCTGAATCAAAGGAAGTTTTAACACTGTAAAATGAATCTACATATCACAAAACAGTTTCACAGACAGCTTCTTTCTAGTATTTATCTGGGGATATTCAGTTGGTCCCCATGTGCCTAAATGAGCTTCCAAATGTCCCATCACACATTCCCCAAAAACAGTGTTTCAAACCTGCTTGATCAAAAGAAACTTTAACTCCATGAGACGAAACCACACATTACAAAGCAGTTACAGAGATGGCTTCTTTTTGGTTTTTACCTGGTGATATTCACTTTATCCTCATGGGCCTCAATGGTCTCCCAAATGTCCCTTCACAGATTCTCCAAAAGAAGTTTTTCCAACCTACTGGATCAGAAGAAAAGTTTAACTCTGTGCAATGAATCCTAATGTCACAAAACATCTTCACAGAAAGCTTCTTTCAAGTCTTACCTGGAAATATTGGTTTTTTCCTTGTAGGTCTGAAAGGGTTCCCAAATGTCCCTTCACAGATTCTCCAAAAAGAGTGTTTCTAACCTGCTGAATCAAAGGAAACGTTTAGCTCTGTGAGATGAATCCACAAACTACAAAGCTGTTATACACATGGCTTCTTTCTAGTTTTCTACTGGAGACATCAGTTTTTTCCACATGGGAAACAATGTGCTCCCAAACGTCCCATCACTGATTTTCCAAAAAGAGTGTTTTCAACCTGATGAATCAAAAGAAAAGTTTAACTCTATGAGATGAATACACACATCAGAAAGCAGTTTCACATACAGCTTTTTTCTAATTTTTATCTGGCAATACAATATTTATTTATTTTCTATAGGTCTCAATGTTCTCCCAAATGTCCCTTAGCAAATTCTCCAAAAAGAGAATTTCCAACCTACTAAGTCAAAAGAAAAATTTAACTCTGTGAGATGAATCAACACATCACAAAGCAGTTTCACAAATAGCTTCTTTCTAGCTTTTGCCTGAGGATATTTAATTTTTCCCCCAGTCCTCAATGGGCTCCCAAATGCCACTTCACAGATTCTCCAAACAGTGTATTTCCAACATGCTGATTAAAACGAAATCTTTAACACTGTGAAATGAATCCACACATTATGAAACAGTTTCACACATACATTCTTTCTCGTTTTTACCTGGGGATATTTTTCCCCAGGTAAATTGTTTTTCACATTGACCTCAATGGGCTTCCAAATATCCCTTTACAAATTTTCCAAAAGAAGTGCTTCCAACCTTCTGAATCAAAAGGAAGATTTAACTCTGTGAGACGAATCCACACATCACAGTGCAGTTTCACAGATAACTTCCTTCTAGATTTAACATGGGTATAGTCATTTTTTTTTTCACATTGGCCTCAATGGGTTCCCAAATGTCCCTTTGCAGATTCTCCAAAAAGAATGTTTCCAACCTCCTAAATCAAAGAAAGTTTTACCACTGTGAGATCAATCCACACATCACAAAGCAGTTTCACAGATAACTTCTTTCTAAATTCTACCTGAAGATATTTTGTTTTCCCCATGGGTCTCATTGGGCTCCCAAATGTCCCTTTACAGATTCTCCAGAAAAAGTGTATCCAACCTGCTGAATCAGAAGAAACGTTTAACTCTGTGAGATGAATCCACATATCACAAAGCAGTTTCACAGATAGCGTCTTTCTGGTTTTTACCTAGGAATATTTTTTAATTGGTCTCAATTGGTTCACAAATAAACTACAAAGCTGTTATACAGATAGTTTCTTTGTAGGTTTTACCTGGAGATTGTGTTTTTCACATCAGTCTCAATGGGCTCCCAAACATTTATTTGCAGAATCTCCCAAAAGAGTGTTTCCAAACTACTGAATCAAAAGAAATGTTTAACTCAGTGAGGGTGAATGCACATTTTGCAAAGCAGTTTCACAGATAGCTTCTTTCTAGTTTTTATCTGGTGATATTCCATTTTTAGCCATAGTGCTCAATGAGCTCCCAAATGTCCCTTCGTATATTCAACAAAAAGAGGATTTTCCAACTGGCTGAATAAAAATAATGGCTTACTTCTGTGAGATGAATCCACATATCACAAAGCAGTTACACAGATAGCTTCTCTGTAGTTTTTACCTGTGGATATATGCTTTTTTCCCATTTGCTTTATTGGGTTTCCAAATGTCTCTCTGCTGATTTTCCAAAAAGAAGGTTTACAACCTGCTGAATAAAAAGAGAGATTTAGCTCTGTGAGATGTATCCACACATCATAAAGCAGTTTAACCGATAGCTTCTTTGTAGTTTTTACCTGAAGATATTTGGTTTTTCTTCTTAGGCCTCAATGGGCTCCCAAACGTCCTTTCACAGATTCTCCAAAAAGAGTGTTTCCAATCTACTGAATCAAAAGAAAGGTTTAACTCTGTGAGATGAGTCCATACATCACAAAGCAGTTTCACAGGTAGCTTCTTTCTAGTTTTTACTTAGGTATATTCATTTTTTTCACATAGGCCACGATGTTCTCCCCAATGTCCCTTTGCAGATTCTCCAAAAAGAGTATTTCCAACCTGCTGATTCAAAAGAAAGGTTTATCTCTGAGATGAACCCACACATTCCAGAGTAGTTGCATATATAGCTTCTTTCTAGTTTTTATTTGGATATATTCCATTTTCTTCATAGGTCTGAATGGGATCCCAAATGTTCCTTCACAGATTTTCCAAAAAGAGTGATTGCAATCTGCTAAATGAAAAAGGTTTAACTCTGTGGGATGAATGAACACATCCAAAAGCACTTTCCCAGATAGTTTCTTTCTAATTTTTGCCGGGTGATTTTTTTTCCCCTAAGCCACAATGGGCTCCAAAATGTCCCGTTGTAGATTATCCAAAAAGAGTATTTCCAACCTGCTGAATCAAAATAAAGGTTTATCTCAGTGAGATGAATCAAGCTATCACAAAGCAGTTTCACAAATATATTTTTTCTAGTTTTTATCTAAGGATATTTGGCTTTTCCCCTAGGCCAATATGAACACCCATGTGTCCCATCTCAGATGTTCCAAAAAGAGTGTTTCCAACCTGCCACATCAAAAGAAAGCTTTAGCTCTGTGAGATGAACCCAAATATTACAAAGCAGTATCACAGATAGCATTTTTCTAGTTTTGATCTGAGGATATTTGGTTTTTCCCATAGACCTCAATGGGCTCCAAAATGTCCTTTCACAGATTCTCTGAAAAAAGAGTTTCCAACCTGCTGAATCCAACGAATGGTTTAACTCTTTGACATGAATCCAAATTCTTTGACATGAATTCAAATATCACAAAGCACTTTCAAAGATAGCTTCCTTCTAGTTTTTATCATAGGATATTCAGTTTTACCCCATAGGTTTTAATGGGTTACCAAATGTACCTTTCGCAGATTTTCCAAAAAGATTGTTTCCAACCTGCTGAATCAAAACAAAGATTTAACTATATGAGATGAATCCACACATCACAAAGAAGTTTCACAGATACAGATACCTTCTTTCTGGTTTTTGTTTGGAGATACTCAGTTTTTTTGCATAGTCCTCAATAAGTTCCAAATGTCTCTTCACATATTCTACAATAAGATTGTTTCCAACCTGCTGAATCAAATGAAAAGTTTAACTCTGTGAGATGAATCCACACATTGCAAAGTAGTTTCAGAGAAAGCTGCTTTCCAGGTTTTATTTGAGAATATTTGGTTTTTCTTCATAGGCCTCAATGGGCTCCCAATTATCCCTATGTAGATTCTCCAGAGTGTTTCTAACCTGCTTAATCAAAAAAAAAAAAGTTTAACTCTGTGAGATAAATATACATCACAAAGTGCTTTCACAGATAGCTTCATTCTAGTTTTTATTGGGGGATATTCAGTTTTACCTCTTTGGCCTCAATTGGCTCCCATATCCATTCACAGATTATACAAAAAGAATTTTTCCAAGGTGATGGCTCAGAAGAAAAATTAAACTGTGTCAGATGAATCCAAACATCACAAAACAGTTTCACAGATAGCTTCTTTCTAGTTTCCATCTGGGGATATTCTGTTTCTCCCTATAGTCCTTTTTGAGTGCCCAAATGTCCTTTTTCAGATTCTCCAAAAAGAGTGCTTCCAACCTGATAAATCAAAAAGAAGGTTTTACTTTCTCAGATGATTCCACACATTGAAAAGTGGTTTTACTGATAGCTTCTTTCTAGTTTTGATGTGGGAATACTAAGTTTTCCCCTTAACCTTTATGGGCTCCCAAATATTTCCTCACAGATTGTATGACAAGGGTGTTTCCATCTTTCTGAATCAAAGGAAAGGAGAGCTCTGTGAGATGTATCCACACATCACAACGCAGTTTCACAGTTAACTTCTTTCTAGTTTTTATCTGGAATTATTCAGTTTTTTCTCTTTGGCCTTGATGGGCTCCCAAATATCCCTTCGCAGATTCTACAAAAAGTGTGTTTCTAACATGCAGAATCGAGATAATGATTTATCTCTGTGAGATGAATCCATACATCACAAAGAAGTTTCCCAGATAGGTTCTTTCTTGTTTTTATCTGGGGATAATCGGTTTTCCCTGTATGCCTCAATGGACTCCCAAGTGTCCCTTCACATTTTCCACAATAAGAGTATTTGCAAACTACTGAATTAAAAGAAAGGTTTAAGTCTGTGAGAATAATCCCCACATCACAAAGCAGTTTCACAGAAAGCTTATTTCTAGTTTTTATCTGGGGATATTCCATTCTTCCCCATAGGCCTCAAAGAACTCCCAAATATCCCTTTGCAACTTCTACAAAAAGAGTGATTCCAACTTGCTGAATCTAGAGAAAGGTTGAACTCTGTCATATGAACCCACACATTACAAGGCAGTTTCACAGATAGCTTCTTTCAAGTTTTTATCTGGAGAAATTTGGTTTTTCCCTTTAGGCCTCAATGGGCTCTTAAATGTCCCTTCACAGATACTTCAAAAAGAGTGTTACCAAACTGTTGAATCAAAAAAACCGCTTTTACTCTGTGAGATGAATCCATACACCACAAAGCAGTTTCAGAAATAACTTGGTTTCAGAAATATTTCTCTGGGAATATTCATTTTTTTCCCATATGCCTCAATGGGCTCTAAAATGTCATTTTCCAGATACTCCAAAAAGAATGATTTTAACCTGCTGAATCAAAAGAAAGATTTAACTCTCTGAGATGAATCCACACATCACAAAGTAATTTCACAGATATCTTCTTTGTAGTTTTTATCTTGGGATATTCTGTTTTTCCCCATAGGCCTCCATGGACTCCCAAACGTCCATTCACAGATTCTCAAAAAAGAGTGTTTCCAACTTGTTGAATCAAAATGAAGTTTGAACTCTCTGAGATGAATCCACACATCACAAAGCAGTTTCACAAAAAGTATTTTTTTTCTAGTTTTATATCGAGGATATTCAGTTTTCTCCCATAGGCTCAATGGGCTCCCTAATATCCCTTCACAGAATCTATAAAAAGAGTTTTCCTATCTGCTAAGTCAAAAGGAAGTTTTAACTCTTTGAGATGAATTCACACATCAACAAGCAGATTCGCATATAGCTTCTTTCTACTTTTTATTAGGGGATGTTTTGTTTTACCCTGGGGGCCTCAATGGGCTCCCAAATGTTCCTTCACACTTTCTATAACAAGCGTGTTCCCAACCTTCTGAATTAAAATGGTTTAACTCTATGAGATCAATCCACACATCACAAAACAGTTTCACAGAAATTCCTTGCCAGTTTTTACCTGGGGATATTTGGTTTCTCACAATATGCCTCAATGGGCTCCCAAATGTCCCTTCACAGATGCTCCAGAAAGAGTGTTTTCAATCTGCTGAATCTGAAGAAAGTTTTAACCCTGGGAGATGAGCCCACACTACACGAGATGGTTTCTCAGATAACTGCTTTCTAGTTTTTATCTGGGGAAATTTTGTTTTTTCCTTTAGGCCTCAATGGGCTCTTAAATGTCCCTTCACAGATTCTTTAGAAAGGGTGTTTCCAACCTGCTCAATCAGAAGAAAAATTTATCTCTGTGAAATGAATCCATACATCACAAAGCAATTTCACAGATAGCTTCTCTCTAGTTTTTACTGGGGATTTTTCCACTTAGGCCTCAATATGCTCCCAAATGTCTTCACAGATTCTCCAAAAGGACTGTTTACAATTAGCTGAATCAAAACAAAGCTTTAAAGCTCTGAGATGAATCCACACGTCACAAAGCAGTTTCACAGATAGCTTCATTGCAGTTTTTATCTGGGGATATTGCATTTTTTCCCCATAGGACACCATGGGCTCCAAAATATCCCTTCACAGATTATACAAGAAAAAGTGTTTCCAATCTGCTGAATCAATAGAAAGGTTTAACTCTGTGAAATGAAGCCACACATCACAGAGCAGCTTCATAGATAAATTCATTCTGTTTTTTATCAGGGGATATTCAGTTTTTCCTGACAGGCATCAGTGGGGCTCCTAAAAGACCCTTCACACATTCTCCAATAAAAGTATTTCCAACCTGCTGAATCAAAATAAAGGTTTATCTCTGTGATAGGAATCCACACATCACAAAGCAGTTTCACAGGTAGCTTCTTTCTAGATTTTCTCTGGGGATATTCGATTTTTTCCCTCAGACCTCAATGGGCTATGAAATTTCCCTTCACAGATACTCCAATTAGAGGGTTTATAACTTGCTGAATCCAAAGAAAGCTTTCAATTCTTGAGATCAAACCACATATCACAAAGGAGTTTCACAGATAGTTTTATTTTATTTTTTATCTGGTGATATTCATTTTCCCTGTAGGCTTCAATGTGCTCCCAATGTCTCTTCACAGATTCTACAAATAGTGTTTCCAACTTGCTGTGTCAGAAGAAAAATTAAACTGTGTGAGATGAATCCAAACATCACAAAACAGTTTCACAGATAGCTTCTTTCTAGTTTCCATCTGGGGATATTCTGTTTCTCCACATATGTTTCTTGAGTGCCCAAATGTCAATTTGCAGATCCTCCAAAAAGAGAGTTTCCAACCTGATAAATCTAAAGAAAGGTTTTACTCTCAGATGAATCCACACTTTGCAAAGCAGTTTTACAGACTACTTCTTTCAAGTTTTGATATGTGAATATTATGTTTTTCCCTTAACCTCTATGGGCTCCCAAATGTCCCTTCGCAGATTCTATGAAAAGAGTGTTTCCTTTCTTCTGAATCAAAAGATAGTTTAATCTCTGTGAGATAAATCCACACATCAGAAAGCAGTTTCACAGATAGCTTCTTTCTAGTTTTTATCTGTAAATATTTGATTTTTCTTCACAGGCCTCAATGGGCTCCCAAATATCCCTTCATAGATTCGACATAAGGTGTGTCTCCAACCTACAGAATTGAAAGAAAGATTTCACTCTGTGAGATGAACCCACACATCACAAAGCAGTTTCCCAGATAGCTTCCTTCTTGTTTTCATATGGGAATAATCGGTTTTTCCTTGTAGGCCTCAATGGGCTCCCAAATATTCCTTCACACTTTCTACAATAAGAGTGTTTCCAACCCGCTCAATTAAAAGAAAGGTTTAATTCAGTGAGATTAATCCACATATCACAAATCAGTTTCACAGAAGGCTTCTTTCTAGTTTTTATCTGGGGATATCGGCTTCTTCCTCTTAGGCCTCAACGGGCTCCCAAATGTACCTTCGCACATTCTCCAAAAAGAGTGTTTCCAACTTGTTGAATAAAAAAATGTTTATTTCTGTGAGATAAATCCACACATCGCAAAGCCCTTTTCCAGATAGATTCTTTCTAGTTTCTATCTGCAGATATTCCATTTTTTCCCATAGGCCTCAATGGGATCCCAAATGTCCTTTCACAGATCCGACAATAAAATTGTGATATCAATCCAAACATCACGAAGCAATTTCTCAGATAGCTTTTTTCTAGTTTTCATCTGGGGATATTCAGTTTTGTACATAGGCCTCAAATGGCTCTCAAATGTCCTTTCAGAGATTCCACAAAAACAGTGTTTAACTCTGGGAGATGAATCCAAACATCATAAAGCAGTTTCACAGATAGATTCTTTCTGGTTTTTATCTGGGGATATTTAGTTTTTCCCTATAGGCCTCAATGGATTCCAAGTGTCTCTTTGGAGATTCTACAAAATGATTGTTTTTAACCTGTTGAATCTAAAGAAAAGTTTAACTCTGTGAGATGAATTCACATCTCACAAAGCAGTTTAATGGTAACTTCTTTCTAGTTTTTAAAATGGGATATTCGATTTTTCCCCATAGGACTCAATGGACTCCCAAATGTTCCTTCACAGATTCTACAAAAAGAATGTTTCCAACCTGCTGAATCAAAAGAAAGGTTTAACTCTGTGAGATGAATCCTCACATCATAAGGCAGTTTCACGGATTTTTTCTTCCTAGTTTTTATATAGGGATATTCAATATTTCCATAGATAAACGGACTCCCAAATGTCACTACACAGATTCTTCAAAAGGAATTTTTCTAACGTGCTGAATCAAATGAAAATTTTACCTCTGTGAGACGAATCCACATGTCTCAAAGCAGTGTAAAGGTAACTTCTTTTAGTTTTTCTAGGGGTATTCTGTTTTATCCCATAGTCATCAATGGGCTCCCAAATGTCCCTTCACAGATTCTACAAAAAGAGTTTTTCCAACCTGTCGAATCAAAAGAAAGGTTTGACTCTGTGAGCTGAATCCTCACATCACAAGGTAGTTTCATGGATTGCTTCTTCCTAGTTTTTATATGGGGATATTCAATTGCTACCCATAGATGTAAATTGGGTCCCAAATGTCACTATGCAGATTCTCCAAAATAACTTTTTCTAACCTACTGAATCAAACGAAAACTTTACCTCTGTGAGATGAATCCACACGTCAAAAACCAGTTTAATGATAACTTCTTTCCAGTTTTTATCTTGGGATATTCATCTTTTTGTTATAGGCATCAATGGGCTCCCAAATATCCCTTCACGGATTCTCCAAAAAGAGTATTTCCAATGAAATGATTTAAAAGAAAGGTTTAATTCTGTGAGATGAATACAGACATCACAAATCATTTTCACAGATAGATTCTTTCTAGTTTTCACCTGGGGATATTTGGTTTTCATTTATAGGCATCATTGGGAACCCAAATGTCCCTTTGCAGATTCTACAAAAAAAAGTGTTTCCAGTCTGCTGAATCAAAATAAAGGTTTAAATCTATAAGATAAATCCACCCATCAGAAATCAGTTTCACACATAGCTTCTTTCTAGTTTTCATCTCCGGATACTCTATTTTTCCCCATTGGCCTCAAAGGTCTCCAAATTGTCATTTTACAGATTCTACAAAAGACGGTTTCCAACATACTGAATCAAAGTAAGGTTTAAGTCTTTGAGATGAATGCAAACATTAAAAGGCAGCTTCAAATATGACTTTTATCTAGTTTTTATCTGGGTATATTCAGTTTTTGCCCATAGACCTCAACGGGCTCCAAAATGTCCCTTTGCGGATTATCCAAAAAGAGTGTTTCCAACCTGCTGAATCAAAAGAAATGTTGAATTCTGTGAGATGAATCCACACATCACAGAGCAGTTTCACAGATTGCTTCCTTGCAGTTTTTATCTGGGGAAGTTCTGTTTTTCCCAATAGGCCACAAGGGGTTCTAAAATGTCCCTTTGCAGATTCTTTAAAAAGACTGTTTCCAAGCAGCTAAAGCAAAAGAAAGTTTCAACCTTGTAAGTTGAATCTACACGTCAAAAACCACTTTCACGAGTAGCTTCTTTCTAGTTTTATCTGGGGATATTCTGTTTGTTTCATAGGTCTCATTGGGCTCCAAAGTGCCCCATCACATATTCTTCAAAAAGAGAGTTTCCAACTTGATAGATGAAAACAAAGGTTTAACTCTGTGAGATGAATCCACTCATTACAAAGCAGTTTCATAAATAGCTTTTCATTAGTTTTTATCTGGGGATACTCGATTTTTTCCCCATTGGCTTCAGTGGTCTCCCATATGCCCCTTCACAGATTCTCCAGGAAGACTGTTATCAACCTACGGAATTAAAAAAAAAAAAATCAGCAACTTGAGATAAATCCACACATCACAAAGTAGTTTCATGGATAGCTTCTTCCTGATTTTTATATGGGGATATTCAATATTTCCCACTAGGCCTGAATGTACTCCCAAATATCCCTTCACAGATTATCTGAAAGGAGTGTTTCTGACCTGCTGAATCAAATGAAAGCTTTACCTCTGTGAGATGAATCCACATATCACAAAGCAGTTTAACGAATAATTTCTTTCTAGTTTTTATCTGGGGATGTTTGGTTTTTCTCCATAAACCTCAATGCGCTCCCAAATGTCCCTTCACAGACTCTCCAAAAAGAGTGTTTCTAACCAGATGAATCAAAAGAAAGGTTAAACTCTGTGAAATGAATTCACACATCACAAAGCAGATTCACAGATAGCTTCCTTGTAGTTTTTATATGAGGATATTTGGTTTTTCCCCATAGTCCTCAAGGGGCTCCAACATGTTGCTTCACATATTCATAAAAAAGAGTTTTCCACCCTGCTGAATGAAAAGAAAGGGTTAACTCTGAGCTTAATTCACACATCACAAAGCAGTTTCACACATAGCTTATTTCTAGTATTTATGTGGGAATATTATTTTTACCCAATAGGTCTCAAATTGCTCCCAAATGTAAATTCACAGATCATCCAAAAAAAAGGTTTCCAACCTGCTGAATCAAAAGAAAGCTTTAATTCTGTGAGATGAATCCACACATCACAAAGCAGTTCCACAGATTACTTCTTTACAGTTTTTCTATGGGGATATTCAATTTTTTCCCATAGGCTTCAGGGAGCCTACAAATGTCTTTTCACAAATCCTCCAAAAAGAGTGTTTCCAACCAAATGAATGAAAAATAAGGTTTAACTCTGTGAGTTGAATCCACACATCAAGAACCAGTTTCACGGATAGCTTCTTTCTGATTTTATCTAGTTATTATTATTTTTTCCATAGGCCTTAATGGGGTCACAAATGTTCATTCACAGATTCTACAAAAAGAGTGTTTCCAACCTCTTGGATTAAACCAAAAATTGTACTCTGTGAAGTGACTCTCCACATCATAAAGAAATTTCACAGATTTTTTTTCCTGGTTTTTATTGGGATATTTGGTTCTTCCCCATAGAACTTAATGGACTCCCAAATGTCTCTTCAGAGATTCTACAGAAAGAGTGTTTCCAACCTCCTGAATCAAAAAAAAAAAAAAAAAAAAAAAAAAAAAAAAAAAAAAAAAAAAAAAAAGGATTAACACTGTGAAATGAATCCCACACATCACAAATAATTTTCAGACATAACTTCTTTCTAATTTTTATCTGGGGTTATTCACTTTGTCCTCATAAGCCTCAATGGACTCCCAGAGGTTTCTTTGCAGATACAACATAAAGAGTGTTTCCAGCCTACTGAATCAACAGAAAATGTTATCATTTTGAGATGAATCCACACATCACACAGCATTTTCACTGCTAGATTCTTTCTAGTTTTTATCTATTGATGTTTGCTTTTCCTCATAGGCCTCATTGGGCTCCCAAATGTCTCTTTGCAGGTTCTATAAAAAGAGTGTTTCCAACCCACTGAATCAAAAGAAAGGTTTAACTTTTTGAGATGAATCCACATATCGCAAAGCAGTTTCACAGAAAACTTCTTTCTAATTTTATATTTGGGTATTCCATTCTGGCCCATATGTTTCAATAGACTGCCAAATATCACTTCACAGATTATCCAAAAGGAGGGTTTCCAACCTCTCAATCAAAAGAAAAGTTTAATTCTGTGAGATGAATTTATACATCACAAACAGTTTCACAAATTGCTTCTTTCTATTTTTTTTTTTTTTTTTTTTTTGGAGATATTTGGTTTTTCACCATAGCCCTCAATGGGCTCCCAAATATCACTTTGCAGATTCTCCAAAAAGAGTGTTTCCAACCTGTTGAATAAAAGGAAAGTTTGAACATTGTGAGATGAATCCAAACATCATGAACCAGTTTCACAGATAGCTACTTTCTAGTTTTTATCTGGGGATATTAAGTTTTCTTACATAGGCCTGAATGGGTTCCTAAATGTCTCTGCAGATTCTATAATAAAAGTATTTCCAACCTACTGAATCAAAATAAATGTTTAACTCAGTGAGATGAATCAACTCATCACATAGCAGTTTTAGGGATAGTTTCTTTCTAGTTTTTATAATGGGATATACAGATTTTCCCCAAAGACCTCAATCTGCTCCCAAGTGTCCCTTCACAAAATCTCCAGAAAGGGTGTTTCCAACCTGCTGAATTAAAAACAAAAAAGTTTTAACTCTGTCAGATGAGTCTTCACATCACAAAGCAGTTTCACTGATAGCTCCTTCTTAGTTTTTATCCAGGGACATTCAATTCTTCCCCATATGCCTCAATGGTTTACTGAATGTCCCTTCACAGAGTCTTCAAAATAAATGTTTCTAACCTGCTGAATCAAGCAAAGATTTACCTCTGTGAGATGAATCCACACACCACAAACAGTTTCACAAATAACTTCTTTCTAGTATTTATCTGGGATATTTATTTGTCACCATAGGCCTCAATGCACTCCCAAATGTCCCTTCACAGATTCTACAAAAGGACTGTCTCTAACCTGCTGAATTAACAGAAAGGTTTAAATCTGAAAAATCTAGAAATATTCCAAAGAAAGAGCATTTTCAACCTGGTGAGTCAAAAGTAAGGTTTAACTCTGTGAGATAAATCCACACATCACCAAGGAATTTCCCAGATTGCGTCTATCTAGTTGTTATCACAGGATATTTGGTTTTCACTATAGGCCTCACTCTACAAAAAGAGTGTTTCCCAACTGCTGAAGATGAATCCACACATCACAAAGCAGTTTCACCCACACTTCTCTCTAGTTTTTATCACAGGATGTTTGGTTTTTTACTACAGGACTCAATGGGTGATGAAATGTCCCTTCAAAGAGTCTACAAAAAGAGTATTTTCAACCTGCTGAATCAAAAGGAAGTTTGAACTCTGTGAGATGAATTCACACATCACAAAGTGGTTTCGTGTATGGCTTCTTTCTAGTTTTTATCACATAATATTTGATTTTTCATAATGGGCCTCCATAAGCCCTGAAATGTCCCTTTGCAGATTCTACAAATTAGTGTTTCCAACCTGCTGAGTCAAAAGAAATCTTTACCTCTGTGAGATGAATTCACACATTACAAAGCAGTTCCACAGATGGCTTTTTTCTACATTTATTGGCAGGATATTCCGTTTTTCACTATAGGCCTCAAAGGGCTCAGAATTGTCCCTTCATAGATTCTACTAAAAAGTGTTTCTAACCTGCTGAATATAAATAAAGTTTTAACTCTGTAAGATTACACTACACATCAGAAAGTGGTTTCACAGATAGCTTCTTTCTTGTTTTTAATCATGGGATATTCAGTTTTTCACTATAGTCCCCTCATAGATTCTACCAAAAGAGTATTTCCAACCTGCTTAATCAAAAGAAAAGTTTATCTCTGTGATATGAATCCAAACATTGCAACGTGGTTTCACAGATAGCTTCTTTCTAGTTTTTACTCACAAGATATTCACACATTCACAATAGGCCTAAATTGGCTCCAAAATGCACATTTGTAGATTCTACAAAAAGAGTGTTTCCAACCGCTGAATCAAAACAAAGGTTTACCACTGTGAGATAAATCTACACATTGCAAAGTGAATCCACAAATCACAATGTGATTTCAGAGATAGCTTCTTTTTAATTTATAGCACGGGATATTCGGTTTCTCACTGTGTGCCACAATGGGCTCCAAAATGTCCCCTGTTAGATTCTACAGAAAGAGTGTTTTTAACATGCTGAATCAAATGAAAGGTTTAGCTCTGTGAGATAAATGCACAAATTGCAATGCAGTTTAAAAGATAGCTTCTTTCTGATTTTTATTGTGAGATATTTGATTTTTCTCCATAAGCCTTAAGAGGCTCCAAAAAGCCCTTCGTAGATTCTAAATAAAGAATGTTTCCAAACTGCTGAATATAAACAAAGTTTAACTCTGTGAGATGAATACAAACATTGCAAAGAGTTTTCACAGCTAGATTCTTTCTTTCAACAAGAAATTCAGTTTTTCACTATATTACTCAATGGGCTCCTAAATGTCACTTTGTAGATTCTAAAAATACAGTGTTTCCAATATGCTGAATCAAAAGAAAGGTTTAACTCTGTGAGATGAATCCATATATCACAAAGCAGTTTTACAGATAGCTTTTTTCCAAATTTTTTCGTGGGATACTTGATTTTTCACTATAGGCCTCAGTGAGCTCCAAAATGTCCCTTCACAGATTCTAAAATAGAGTGTTAACAACCAGTTGAATAAAAAGATAGGTTTAACTCTGTGAGCTAAATCCACACATCACAAAGAAATTTCACAGATAGCTTCTTCTAGCTTTTATCATGGGATATTTGATTTTTCACTATCGGCCACAGTGGTCTCCAAAATGTCCCCTCACAGATTCTGCAAAAAGAGTGTTTCCAACCTGTTGAATCAAAAGAAATGTTTAAATCTTAGAACTAAATCCACACATTCTAAAATGGTTTCTCAGATAGTATCTTTCTTGTTTTTATTGCAGGATATTCGTTTCTTACTATTGGCCTCAGTGACCCAAAATGTCCCTTCACAGATTCTACAAAGTGTTTCCAACTTGCTGAATCAAAATAGAGGTTTAACTCTGTGAGCTGAATCCACACATCACAAAGCAGTTTTACAGATAGCTTCCTTCTACTTTTTATCACAAAATATTTGGTTTTTAAATATAATCCTCAGTGGCCCTAAAATTCACAGATATTGCAAAAAGAGTGTTTTCAATGTGCTCAAAAAGAAAGACTGAAATCTGTGATTGGATCCACACATCACATAGCAGTTTCAAAGATACCTTCTTTCTAGTTTTTCTCATGATATTTGGTTTTTCACTATAGGCCTCAGTGAGCTACGAAATGTCCCCTCACAGATTCCACAAAAAGTGTTTCCAACCTACTGAATCAAAAAAAAAAAAAAAAAAAAAGTTGAACTCTGTGAGATGAATCCACACATCACAAAGGAGTTTCACAGATAGCATGTTTCTTGTTTTTATTGTGGGATATTCAGTTTTTCACTATAGGCTGCAGTGGGCTCTGAAACGTCCCCTCACAGATTCTATGAAAAGAGTGATCCAACCTGCTGAATCAAAAGAATGGTTTAATTCTGTCAGCAGAACTCACACATCACAAAGTAGTTTCACAGATAGTTCCTTTCTAGCTTTTATAGCAGGATATTCTGTTTTTTACTATAGGCCTCATTGGCCCTGAAATGTCCCTTCACAGATTCTGCAAAAAGAGTGTTTCCAAACTGCTGAAAGAGAAAGGTTTAACTCTGTGAGCTGAATCCACATATTGCAAACCAATTTCAAGGATAACTTCTTTCTAGTTGTTATCACAGAATATTCAGTTTTTCAATATGGGCGTCAGTGGGCTCAGAAACGTCCCTTCACAGATTCTACAAAAAGAGTGTTGCCAACCTGTTGAAACAAAAGAAAGGTTTAACTCTGTGAGTTGAATTCACATATCACAAAGGAATTTCGCTGATAAGATTCTTCTAGTTTTTATCACGGAATGTTCTGTTTTTTACTATAGGCATCAGTGGACTCTGAAATGTCCCTTCGCAGGTTTTGCAACAAGAGTGTTTCCCACCTGCTGAATCAAAAGACAGGTTTACTTCTTTGAGCTAAATCCAGACATCATGAAGCAGTTTCACAGACAGCTTCTGTCTTGTTTTTATCATGGGATATTTGGTTTCTCACTATAGGCCTCAGTGGGCTCTGAAATGTCCCTTCACAGTTTCTACAAACAGTGTGGTTCCAACCTGCTGAATCAAAAGAGATGCTTAATTCTGTGAGGTGACTCCACACATCACAAAGCAGTTTTACAGATATCTCATTTGTAGATTTTATCACGGGATATTCAGTTTTTCACTCTCAACCTCAGTGGCCCTGAAATGTCCCTTTGCAGATTCTGCAAAAAGAGTGTTTCCAACCTGCGGAATCAAAAAATATTTAACTCTGTGAACCAAATCCACACATCACAAAGCAGTTTCACAGATAGATTTTTTCAAGTTTTTATAGCATGATATTTGGTTTTTCACTCTAAGCCTTAGTGGGACCCAAAATATTGCATCATGCATTCTACAAAAATAGTGTTTCCAATTGCCATATTAAAAGAAAATTTTAATTCTGTGAAATGAATTCACACATTGCAAAGTAGTTTCACAGATAGCTTCTTTCTGTTTCTTTTTGTGGGATATTTGGTTATGCCCTATATACCTCAATGTGCTATGGAATGTCAACTTGCTGATTCTACAAAAATACTGTTTCCAAAATGCTGAACCAAATGAAAGATTTAACTCTGTGAGATGAATCCACACATCTCAAAGTGGTTACACAGCTGGTTTCTTCCTAGTTTTTGTCACGGAATATTCAGATTTTCATGGTAGGCCTCAGTAGGCTCTAAAAAGTCCCTTCATAGATTCTGCAAAAAGATCATTTCAAACAAAAGAAAGATTTAACTCTGTGAGCTCAATCCACACATCACAAAGTGGTTTCACAGATAGCTTCCTTCTGGTTTTTATCACAGGATATTCGGTTTTTCACTATGGCCCTCAGTTGGCTCCAAAATGTACCTTTGCAGATTCTACAAAAAGAGTATTTCCAATGTGCTAAATCAAAAGAAAGGTTTAACTCTGTAAAATGAATCCACACATCACAAAGCTATTTCACAAATTGCTTCTGTCTAGCTTTTAGCCCGTGATATCCAGTTTTTCTCTATATGCCTCAGTGAGCTTCCAAATATTGCCTTACTGATACTACAAAAAGAAGGTTTCCAAACAGTTAAATCAAAAGAAATGTTTAACTCTGTGTGATTAATCAACGCATCACAAAGTGGTTTCACAGATAGCTTCTTTCTAATTTTTATCACAGGATATTCATTTTTTTCCCCTATAGGCTTCATATCGCTCCCAAATGTCCCCTTGTAGATTCTGCAAAAAGAGTGTTTCAAACTTTCTGAATCAAAAGAAAGTTTTACCCTTCTGTGAGACAAATCCAAACATTGCAAGGTTGATTCACAAATAGCTACTTTCTAGTTTTTATCGTGGGATAGTTGATTATTTCTGTAGGCCTCAATGGGGTTTGAAACGTCCCTTCTCAGACTCTAAAGAAAGAGTGTTTCCAACCTGCTGAATCAAAAGAAGGGTTTAACTCTGCAATAACTCTACACATCACAAATAAATTCCTCAGCTAGATTCTTTCTAGTTTTTATCACAGGATATTCGTTTTTTCGCTATAGGCCCCAGTGGGCTCCGAAATGTATTTTTGCAGATTTTACAAAAAGAGTGTTTCCAACCTGCTGAATGTAAAAAAAAAAAAATTTAACCCATGAGCTGAAAACACACATCATGAAACGGTTTCACGAATACTTTCTTTATAGTTTTTATCATGAAATGTTCGGGTTTTCACTATAGGCCTTAGTGAGCTCTGAAATGCCCCTTCACAGATTTTACAAAAACAGTGTTTCCAACTTACTGAAGATAAGGAAATTTTTCACGATGTGAGCTGAATCTACACATCAAAAAGTAGTTTCACTGATAGCTTCTTTCTAGTTTTTATCATGGGATACTCCATTTTTTATCATAGGTTTCAGTGAGCTGCAAAATGTCCCTATACAGATTCTCCAAAAACAGTATTGCCAACCTGCTGAATGTGAAGAAAAATTTCACTGTATGAGCTGAATCCACACACAAAGCAGTTTTGCAGTAGCACTTTTCTAGTTTTTATCACAGGATGTTCAGTTTTTCACCATAGGCCTCCATGGGCTCTGAAATATCCCTTCTCAGATTCTGCCAAAACAGTATTTCCAACCTGCTTAATATGTTTAACTCTGTGAGCTGAATTCACATACTACAAAGCAGTTTCAAATATAGCTTCTTTCTAGTTTTTAATCACAGAATATTCGGCTTTTCACTACAGGCCTCAGTGAGCTCAGAAATGTCCCTTCACAGTTTCTAAAAACAGTGTTTCAATCCTGCTGAAAGTAAAGAAAGTTTTCACACTGTGAGCTGAATCCGCACATCACAGAGTGGTTTCACAAATAATGTTTATCACGAATTATTCGTTCTTTCACTATAGTCTTCCATGGTCTCCAAAATGTCCCTTCACAGATCCTAAAAAAAGCATGTAATTTAAACCTACTGAATTTAAAGAAAGGTTTAACTCTGTGAGCTGAATCCACACATGTGATTTTACAGATAGCTTCCATCTAGTTTTTATCATGTGATATTCAGTTTTTCACTTTAATCCTTAGTGAGATTTGAAATGTTCCATTGCAGGTCCCACAAAAACAGTGTTTCCAACCTCTGAATGTGAGGAAAGATTTCACTCTATGAAACATCACAAGGAAGTTTCACAGTAGATTCTTAGTGTTTTTATGGTGGGGTGTTTGGGGTTTTTTGTTTTTTGTTTTTTGTTTTCACAGGATGCTCAGTTTTTCACCATAGGCCTTAGTGAGCTCCAAATTGTCCCTTCCCAGATTCTACAAAAACAGTGTTTCCAACCTGCTGTATGTAAAGAAATGTTTAACTCTGTGAGCTCTGTTAGCTGAATCCACACATCACAAAGCAGTTTCACAAATAGCTTCCTTCTAGTTTTTATCATGGGACATTAGGTTTTTGACAATATACCTCAGTAAGCTCCGAAATGTATTTTTGCAAATTCTACAAAAACAGTGTTACTAACCTGCTAAATGTAAAGAATGGTTTAACTCTGGAAGCGGAATCCACACATCACAAAGCAGTTTTACAGATAGATTTCTTCTAGTTTTTATCCATGGATATTCAGCTTTTCACTATTGGCCTCAGTGAGCTCAGAAATGTCTCTTCGCAGCTGCTACAAAAACGGTGTTTCCAACCTGCTAGATGTAAAGAAAGTTTTCCTCCCGTGAGCTGAATCCAAACATCACAAAGCCGTTTCACAGATAACTTCTTTCTTCTTTTTATCATGGGATATTTGGTTTTTCACTACATGCCTCAATGAGCTCTAAAATGTCTTTTTGCAGATTCTACAAAAAGAGTGTTTCCAACCTACTGAACATAAAGAAAGATTTCACCATATGAGCTGAATCTACATATCATAAATCAGTTTCACAGATAGCTTCTTTCTAATTTTTATCACAGGATATTCAATTTTTCACTCTAGGCCTCGGTGAACTCCGAAAGGTCTTTTCATAGATTCTACAAAAACAGTGTCTACAACTGCTGAATGTAAAGAAAGGTTTCACTTTACGACCTGAATCCACAAATTACAAAGCTGCTTCACACATAGATTCTTTCTAGTTTTTATCGTGGGATATTCCATTTTCACAACAGGCCTCAGTGAGCTCTGAAATGTCCCCTCACAGATACCACAAAAACAATGTTTCCAACCTACTGAATGTAAAAAAAAAAAAACTTTTAACAATGTAAGCTGAAAACACACATCACAAAGCAGTCTCACAGAAAGCTTCTTTCTAGTTTTGATCACAGGATATTCAGTTCTTCACTGTAGGCCTTAGTGACCTCTGAAATGTTCCTTTGCAGATTCTGCAAAAACAGTGTTTTCAACCTGCTGAATGTAAAGAAAAGTTTTCTTTTATGAGCTAGACCCACACATCACAAAACAGTTTCACAGATAGATTCTTTCTAGTTTTTATCACAAGATATTCTGTTTTTCACATAAGCCTCAGTGAGCTCCAAAATTTCTTTTTGCACATTCTACAAAAACAATTCTCCAATCTACTGTATGTAAAGAAAGATTTCACTATATGGGCTGAATCCACAAATCACAAATCAGTTTTACAGATAGCTTCTTTCCAGTTTTTATTGCGGCATATTCGGTTTTTCACTATAGACCTCAGTGAGCCCCAAAATGTCCCTTCACAGAATCCACAAAAACAGTGTCTACAACCCTCTGAATGTAAAAAAAAAAGTTTCACTTTATGAACCGAATCCCCACTCTACAAAGCAGTTTCACAGATAGATTCTTTCAAGTTTTTATGGTGGAACATTCAGTTTTTCACTATAGGCCTCAATGAGCTCTGAAATGTCTCTTTGCAGATTTTATGAAAACAATGTTTCCAACCTGCTGAATGTAAAGAACAATTTAACTCTGTGAGCTGCATCCACAGCACAAAGCAATTTCACATATAATTTCTAGTTTTTATCATGGGATATTCAATTTTTCACTGTAGGTTTCAGTGAGCTTTGAAATGTCCCTTTGGAGATTCTTAAAAAAAAAAAAAAAAGTGTTTTCTACCTGCTGAATGTAAGGAATGGTTTCACTTTGTGATCTGAATCCACACATCACAAAATGGTTTCACAGATAGCTTCTTCTAGTTTTTATCAAAGGATATTTAATTTTTTACTATAGGTCTCAGTGAACTCAGATATATTCCTTCACAGGTTCTAAAAACAGTGTTTCCAACCTGCCGAATGTAAAATATAGTTTCACTCTATAAGCTGAATCCACACATTACAAAGCAGATACCTTCTTTTCTCATTTTCATGGCAGGATATTTGACTTATGACTACAAGTCTTCATCGACTCAAAAATGTCCCTTCACAGATCCTACAAAAACATTTTTTCCAACCTCGTGAATTTAGAAAAATGTTTAACTCTGTGAGCTAAATCCACACATCACAAAGCAGTTTCACAGATAACTTCTTTCTAGTTTTTATTGTGAGTTATTCAGTTTTTCCCTACAGTCTTTAGTGAGATTTGAAATGTCTTTTCTCAGGTCCTACAAAAACAGTGTTTCCAACTGGTTGAATTTGAAGTAAAGGTTTTGCTCTATGAGCTGAATCTACACATCACAAAGCAGTTTCACAAGTAGCTTTTATGTAGTTTTTCTCTTGCGTTATTCTTTTTTTCGCTATAGACCCCCACGGGCTAATGAATGTCCCTTTGCAGATCCTACAAAAACACTGTTTCCATTCTGCTAAATGTAAAGAAAGGCTAAACTCTGTGAGCTTAATCCACACATCATGAAGGGATTTCATGGATAGCTTCTTTCTAGTTTTTGTCACAGATATTCAGTTTTTCACTATAGGCCTCAGTGAGCTTCAAAATTTTTCTCCACATATTCTATAAAATCAGTTTTTCCAACATGCTGAGTGTAAAGAAAGATTTAACTCTGTGAGCTGAATTCATACATCACAATGTGGTTTCACACAGATAGCTTCTTTCTAGTTTTTATCACAGGATATTCTGTTTTTCACTATATACTTCAGTGAGCTCTGAAATATCCCTTCACAGATTCTAGAAAAACAGTGTTTCCAACCTGCTGAATGTAAACAAAGGTTTAACTCTGTGAGCTTAATCCACACATTGCCAAGTGGTTTCACAGATAGCTTCTTTCTAGTTTTTATCATGGGATATTTGGTTTTTTCACTATTGGCCTCAGTGAGCTCCAAAATGTTTCTTCACATATTCTATAAAGACAGAGTTTCCAACCTCCTGGATGAAAGGAAAGGTTTAACTCTGTGAGCTGAATCCACACATCACAATGTGGCTTCACAGATAGCTTCTTTCTAATTTTTATCACAGGACATTGGGTTTTTCACAATATGAACTCTGAAATATCCCTTTGCAGATTCTAGAAAACCAGTGTTTCCAACCTGTTGAATGTAAAGAAAGGGTTAACACTGTGAGCTGAATCCACTCATCACAAAGTCATTTCACAGATAGATTCTTTCTAGTTCTTATCCCAGATCATTCAGTTTTTCACTATTGGCCTTAGTGAGCTCAGAAAAGTCAATTCACAAATCCTACTCAAAAAGTGTTTCTGACCTGCTGAATGTGAAAAAAGTTTAACTCTGTGAGCTGAATCTACATATCACAAAGAGGTTTCACTGATAACTTCTTTCTAGTTTTTATCATGGGATACTTGGGTTTCCACTATATGCCTCAGTGAGCCCTGAAATGTCTTTTCACTCAGCCTGCAAAAACAGTGTTTGCAACTTAGTGAATGTAAAGAAAGACTTCATGTTATGAGCTGAAACCACACATCAAAAAGGAGTTTGACAGATAGCTTCTTTCTAGTTTTCTATCACAGAATATTCGTTTTCTTCTGTAGGCCTCAGTGGGCACTGAAATGTCCCTTTGCAGATTCTAAAAACAGAATTTCAATCCTGCTTAATGCAGAGAAAAGTTTCGTACTGTGAACTGAATCCATACATCACAAAGTGGTTTCACAGATAGTTTTTATCTCAGGATATTCGGTTTTTCAGTATAGTTTTCCATGGGCTCCAATATATTTCTTCACACATCCTACAAACACTATTTCCAACTTGCTGAATTTAAAGAAAGATTTGACTCTGTGAGCTGAACCCATACATTACAAAGCAGTTTCAAAGATAACTTCCATCTACTTTTTATCGTGCGATATTCGGTTTTTCACTATACTACTTAGGGAGATTTAAAATGTTGCATTGCAGGTCCAAAAAAAAAAAAAAAACAACCGTTTTTCCTAGCTGCTGTATGTGAAGAAAGTTTTCACTCTATGAGCTGAATCCACACATCACAAAGCAGTTTCACAGATAACTTCTTTCGAGTTTTTATTGCGTGATATTCAGTTTTTCACTATAGGCCTCAGTGAGCTTCAAAATGTTTGTTCACAGAATCTACAAAAACAGTGCCTACAACCTGCTGAATTTAAAGAAATGTTTCCATTTATGAGCTGAATCCACAAATTACAAAGTGATTTCACACATAACTCCTTTCTACTTTTTACCATGGGATCCTCACTTTTTTTCCTATAGACCTCACTGAGCTTTGAAATGTCTTTTCACATATTGTACTAAAACAGTGTTTACAACCTGTTGAATGTAAAGAAAGGTTTAACTCTGTGAGCTGAATCCAGATGTCACAAAGCGGTTTCACAGATAGCTTCTTTCTAGTTTTTATCTTGAGATATTCTGTTTCTCACTATAGGCCTCAGTGAGCTCAGAAATGTCACTTCACAAATCCCAGTAAAAAAGTGTTTCCAACCTGCTGAATGTAAACAAGGTTTAACTGTGTGAGCTGAATCCGCACATCACAAAGCAGGCTTTGTGATCTAGTTTTTATCACTGTATACTCGATTTTACACTATATACCTCAGTGATCTCAGAAATGTCCCTTGGCAGAACCTACAAAAATGTGTTTGCAACCTACAGAATGTAAAGAAAGGTTTCATTTTGTGAGTTAAAACCACACATCACAGAGCAGTTTCACAGATAGCTTCTTTCTAGTTTTTATCACAGAATATTTGGTTTTTCATTATAGGCCTCAGTGTGCTCTGAAATATCCCTTCATAGATTCTAAAAACTGTTTTAATCCTGCTAAATGTAAAGAAAGGTTTCACACAGTGAGTTGGATCCACACATCACAAAGCGGTTTCACAGATAGTTTATATTGTGGGATATTCGATTTTTCACTATAGGCCTCAATGAGCTTATAGTACCCCCTTTGCAGAGTCTAAAAATCCAGTGTTTCCAACCTGCTGAATGTAAAGAAAGGTTTCACTCTATGAGCTGAAGGCAAACATTACATAGCAGTTTCACAAATAGCTTTTATCATGGGATATTCTGTTTTTCACTTTAGGCCTCAATGAACTCAGAAATGTGTTTGCACAGTTTCTTCAAAAACAGTGTTCCCAACCTGGCGAATGTAAAGAAACGTTTCTCTATATCAGCTGAATCCACACATCACAAAGTGGTTACACAGATAGCTTCTTTCCAGCTTTTATCTCAAGATACTCGGTTTTTCATTACAGGACTCAGTGAGCTTCGAAATTTCCCCTCACAGATTCTACAAAAACAGTATTTCTAACCTGCTGAATGTAAAGAAAGATCTAACTCTTTGAGCTGAATCCACACATCATGAATTGGTCTCACAGATAGTTTCTTTCCAGTATTTATCACAGGACATTTGGGTTTTACTATAATCCTCAGTGAACTCCAAAAGATCCCTTCACAGATACTACAAAAACAGTGTTTCCAACCTGCTTAATATAAAGAATGGTTTCACAATATGAGCTGATTCCACACATCACAAAGTGGTTTCACAGATAACTTCTTTCTAGTTTTTATCAGGGGATATTCAGTTTTTCACTATAGGCCTCAGTGAGGTCAGAAATGTCTCTTCACAAATTCTACTAAACAGTGTTACCAACCTGCTGAATGTAAAGAAAGTTTTAACTCTGGGACTGAATCCAAACATCAGAAAGTCATTTCACATATAGTATTTTTCTAGTATTTACTGAAAGATATTTTGTCTTTCACTACAGTCCTCAGTGAGCTTTGAAATGTACCTTCAGATATCCTTAAAAAACAGTGTTTCCCACCTGCTGAATGTGAAGAAAGGTTTCACTCTATGAGCTGAATCCACGCATCACAAAGCAGTATCACAGATAGCTTCTAGTTTTTCCAACCTCCTGAAAGTAAAGAAACTTTTCACTATATGTGCTGAATCTGTACATCACAAAGCAGTTTCAAGATAGCTTCTTTCTAATTTTTATCATAGGATATTCAGTTTTTCACTTTTGGCTTCAGTGAGCTCTGAAATATCCCCTCGCAGTTTCTACAAAAACAGTGTTTCCAACCTGCTGAATGTAAAGAAAGGTTTAACTCTTTGAGCTGAATCCAGACATCACAAAGCGGTATCACAGATAGTGATAGTTTCTTTCTAGTTTTTTGTTGTTGTTGTTTTTTCATGGAATATTTGCCTTTTCACTATAAGCCTCAGTGAGCTTTGAAATGTACCTTTACAGATTATACAAAAAGTCTTTCCAACCTGCTGAAACCAATGAAAAGTTTCATTTTATGAGCTGAATCAACACTTCACAAAGCAGTTTCTGTGATAGCTTTTTTCTAGTTTTCATCATGTTAATATTTGCTTTTTCACTATAGGCCTCAGTGAGCTCCCAAATGTCCCTTTGCATATCCTACAAAAACAGTGTTTCCAACCTGCTGAATATAAAGAAAGGTTTCACACTAAGAGCTGATTCCACATATCACAAAGCAGTTTCACAGATAGTTTTTTTCTGCTTTTTATCATGGGTTGTTTGCTTTTTCTCTATTGGCCTCAATGAGCTCTGAAATGTCTCTTTGTAGATTATACCAAAACAGTGTTTCCAACCTGCTGAATGTAAAAACGTTTAATTCTATGAGCTGAATCCACACATCACAAAGTGGTTTCACATATAGCTTCTTCCTAGTTTTTAATCACAGGGCCTCATTGAGCTCTGAAATGTTCCTTTGCAGATCCTACAAATACAGTGTTTCCAACCTGCTGAATATAAAGAAAGGTTTCATGTTATGAACTGATTCTATACACCACAAAGTGGTTTCACAGATAGATTCTATCTTGATTTCATTACAAGATACTCAGTTTTTCACTATAGGCCTCAATTATCTTTGCAATGTCCCTTTGCCAATTCTACAAAAGCAGTATTTCCAACCTCCTGAATGTAAAGAGAGGTTTAACTCTGTGAGCTGAATCCAACATCACAAAGCAGTTTCACAGATAGCTTCTTTCTAGTATTTATCATGGGACATTCACTTTCTTACTATAGAACTCTGTGAGCTTCAAAATATCCTTTTGCAGATTCTACAAATACAGTATTTCCAACCTGGTGAATGTAAAGCAAGGTTTCTCTTTATGAGCTGAATCCAAACATCACAAAACATTTTCAAAGACAGCTTCTTTCTAGTTTTTATTGGGGGATATTCGGTTTTTCAGTAAAAGCCTCAGTGAGCTCCAAAATATCTTTTCGCAAATTCTACAGAAACAGTGTTTCTACCTACTAAGTGTAAAGAAAAATTTCCCTCTATGAGTTGAATTCAAACATCACAAAGCTGTTTCACACATATCTTCTTTCTAGTATTTATAGTAGGATATTCGGCTTTTCACTTTAGGCCTCAGTGAGCTTCATAATGTGTTTGTGATGATTCTACAGAGTGTTTCCAACTGCTGAATGTAAAGAAAGGTTTCACTCTATGAGCTGAATTCACACATCACAATGCGGTTTCACAGACAGCATTTTTCAGTTTTTATCACGTGGTATTTGATTTTCTCACTACAAGCCTCAGTAAGCTCCAAAATCTCCCCTCACAGATTCTACAAAAACAATGTTTCCAACCAGCTTAATATAAGTAAAAGTTTAAGTCTGTGAGCTGAAGCCACATATCACAGAGTGATTCACAGACAGTTTCTTTTTAGTTTTTTCATGGGAAATTCATTTTCTTTTTAACTATAAGCCTCAGTGAGCTCCAAATGTCCCTTTGCAGATTTTATAAAAACAGTGTTTCCAACTTGCTGAATTTAAAGCACAGTTTCACTTCATGTGCTGAATCCACAAACCATGAAGTCATTTTATCGATAGCCAAAGTGTGAGACTATTGCCAAGCAGTGAGACCATCACTTATCACCAAGCAGTGAGACTATTGCCTATCACCAAGCAGTGAGTACCATTGTACCCCTTTTGCTTGCTATTCTGTCCTATTTTTCCTTAGAATTTGGGGACTAAATACCGGGCACCTGTTGGCCAGTTAAAAGTGACTAGCATGGCCACTGGACTAAAGACACGAGTGTCAGGCTTTTGGGGAAAGGTCTCTCTAACCACTCACTACTCTTTGGAGTTGGGAGCATTGGTTTGCCTGGAACCAGCTTCCACTTTCCCATACTTCTGGGCTGAGTCGAGGGTCAACAGAGAGGAAAGCCATTCAGCACCGGGGTCCTGACAAGTTAGTTGACCCTGCGGCCACGAGCAGAACTCTCAAAGGCATGTTGCCCCAATGAGACTCTCCCATCTATCCTATCTATCCTGACACTTGCCCCATGGGTCCTAATGCCTGTCAGACAAACTTCTTCTCACCTCCTTCTCCAAGGCTAGTCCTGCTTCTAAAAACCACTCCCTGACTCTGGTGCTTTTCTATTTTCTCCTGTAAGAATGATTTCTAATATAAACTCCAGGACTCTGTTACCTTCTTTAGGCACATGGGCTCACAAATCAGAAAGACATAATTTTTGCCCAAATCCCCATTGTAGGGGATACTATCTGGAATTTTAGGATCCCTCCTCAGACAAGCAGGCCTACTAAAAGCTATTCCTGAAGCTAGGATATAGCGAGTCTCAGAAATTGTATCCTTCTATTCATATAAGTGAGAACAAAAGGTGTCACTCTTCCAACACTGGAGATTCCTTCCCTCCATCAGGATATGGCCTTCCACTTCATTTTTGCGGCATAACATCTTTATAGCAGGACAGGCTAGGGTGCAGATTTTCAAGAATGTATTGGTAAAGGCCACTAAATCCAACCTTCCTCAGTTTTTCTTGTGGTCTGGGAGGAAAACTAGTGTTTCTGCTGCTGCGCCAGTGAGCTCAACTATTCCAATCAGCAGGGTCCAGGGACTGTTGGAAGTTCTTGGGCAGGAGTTGTTTCTGCTGCTGTGTTGGTGAGTGCAACTATTCCAATCAGCAGGGTCCAGGGACTGTTGTGGGTTCTTGGGGAGGGGGAGAAACAAAACAAACCAAAACCATAGGCAGTTTGTACTTTCAGATGGGAAACACTCAAGTATCAACAGGTTCACTCTTGAAATGCATCCTAAGCCATTGGAACCAATTTGACCCACAAACCCTGAAAAAGAGGTGGCTCATTTTTTTCTGCACTATGGCCTGGCTCCAATATTCTCTCTCTGATGGGGAAAAATGGCTACCTGAGGGAAATACAGTGTACAATAATCTTCTGCAGTTTGACCTTTCCTGTAAGAGGGAAGGCAAATGGACTGAATACCTTATGTCCAAGCTTTTTTGTCATTGAAGGAGAATCCACAACTATGCAAAGCTTGCAATTTACATCCCAGAGGAGGACCTCTCAGCTTACCCCAATATCCTAGCCTCCCTATAGCTCCCCTTCCTATTAATTATAAGCCTCCTCTAATCTCCCCTCCCCAGAAGGAAATAAACAAAGAAATCTCCAAAGGACCACAAAAACCCTCAGACTATCGGTTATGTCTCCTTCAAGCTGTAGGGGGAGGGGAATTTGTCCCAACCTGGGTACATGTCACCTTCTCCCTCTCTGATTTAAAGCAGACCAAGGCAGACATGGGGAAGTTTTCAGATGATCCTGATAGGTACATAGATGTCCAACAGGGTCTAGAGCAAACCTTTGACCTCACTTGGAGAGATGTCATGGTATTGTTAGATCAAACCTGGCCTTTAATGAAAAAAATGAGACTTTAGCTGCAGCCCGAGAGTTTGGAGATACCTGGTGTCTTAGCCAAGTAAATGATAGAATGACAGCTGAAGAAAGGGACAAATTCCCTATCAGTCAGCAAGCCATCCCCATTATGGATCCCCACTGGGATCTTGACTCAGTTCATGTGGACTGGAGTTGTAAACATCTGTTGATCTGTGTTCTACAAGGACTAAGGAGAATTAGGAAAAAGCCCATGAATTATTCAATGATGTCCACCATAACTCAGGGAAAGGAAGAAAATCCTTCTGCCTTCCTTGAGCAGCTACAAGAGACCTTAAGAAAATATGCTCCCCTGTCACCTGAATCACTCAAGGGTCAATTGATTCTAAAAGATAAATTTATTACCCAGTCAGCCACAGATATCAGGAGAAAGCTCCAAAAGTGAGTCCTGGGCCCTGAACAAAATCTGGAGGCATTATTAAACCTGGAAACCTCGGTGTTCTATAATAGGGACCAAGAGGAACAGGCCCAAAAGGAAAAGCAAAATCAGAGAAAGGCCACAGCCTTAGTCATGGCCCTCAGACAAACAAACCTTGGTGGCTCAGAGAGGACAGAAAATTGAGCAGGTCAATCACCCAGTAGGGCTTGTTATCAATGTGGTTTACTAGGAGACTTTAAAAAAGAAGCTGCCCCCTCGTCAATGTCCACTATGCTGAGGCAATCACTGGAAGGTGCACTGCCCCAGAGGATGAAGGTTCTCTGGGTCAGAAGCCCCCAACCAGATGATCCAACAACAGAACTGAGGGTTCCTGGGGCAAAGGCGAGCTCATGTCATCACCCTCACTGAGCCCCAGGTACGTTTAACCATGGAGGCCAGGAAATTGGCTTCCTCCTGGACACTGGCATTGCCTTCTCAGTGTTAATCTCTTGTCCTGGATGACTTTCCTTAAGGTCCATTACCATCTGAGGAATCCTGGGACAGACTGTAACCAGGTATTTCTCCCACCCCCTCAGTTGTAATTGGGAAACTTTGCTCTTTTCACATGCGTTTCCTGTTATGGCTGAAAGTCCCACATCCTTATTAGGGAGGGATATAATAGCCAAAACTGGAGCTATTATCTACATTAATATGGGTAACAAGTTACCCTTCTGTTCTCCCCTGAGTCTTAGAACTGGGCAAGGGAAAAAGAATAAATGTGTATACAGATACCAAGTATGCTTATCTAACCCTACATGCCCATGCTGCAATGTGGAAAGAGAGGGAGTTCCTAACCTCTAGGGGAACCCCCATCAAATACCACAAGGAAATTATGGAGTTATTGCATGCAGTGCAAAAACCCAAGGAGGTGGCAGTCTTACACTGCCAAAGTCATCAAAATAGGAAGGAGAGGGGAAAACAGCAGCATGAGCAGCTGGCAGAGGCAGCAGAAAGAAAAGACAGAAAGTCAGAGAAAGAGAGAGAGAGGAAGAAACAGAGAGACAAAAAAAAGGAGACAGAAAGGAAGAGACAGAAAGACAGAAAGTCAGAGAGAGAGGAAGAGACAGACAAAGAGGGAGTCAGAAAAAGAGAAAGAGGGAGACAAAGGAGAAGTCAAAGAGAAAGAGAAGCAGTAAAGAAAAAACAGTGTGTACACTATTCCTTTAAAAGCCAGGGTAAATTTCTGTCTACCCAGCCAAGGCATATTCTTATATGGAACTTCAACTGATATCTGCCTCTCAGACAGTTTACAAGAAATAACAAAATCTATCCTTACTCTGCAATCCCAAATAGCTTATGTGGCAGCAGTGACTCTCCAAAACTGCCAAGGCCTAGACTTCCTCACTGCTGAGAAAGGAAGATTCTGCACCTCCTTAGGGGAAGAGCATTGTTTTTACACTAACCAGTCAGAGATAGTACGAGATGCCACCCGGCATTTGCAAGAAAAGGCTTCTGCAATGAGGCAATACCTTTCAAATTATTATACCAACCTCTGGAGTTGGGCAACATGGCTTCTCCCCTTTCTAGATCCTGTGGCAGCCATCTTACTGTTACTCACCTTTGGATTCTGTATTTTTAACCTCCTTTTTAAATTTTTTTCCTCTAGAATCGAGGCCATCAAACTACAGATGGTCTTACAAATGGAACCCCAAATGAGTTCAACTAACAACTTCTACCAAGGACACCTGGACTGACCTGCTGGCTCTTTCAATAGCCTAGAGAGCTCCCTTCTGGAGAATATTACAACTGCAGGGCCCCTTCATCACCCCTATCCAGCATGAAGTAGCTAGAGTGGTCATCAGTCAAATTCCCAACAGCAGTTGGGGTGTCCTGTTTAGAGAGGGGATTGAGAGGTGACAACGTGCTAGCAGCCCTCTCTCACTCTCGGCACCTCCTTGGCCTTGGTGTCCACTCTGGCTGCACGCAAGGAGCCCTTCAGCCTGCCACTGTGCTGTGGGGCCCCCTTCTGGGGCTGGCTGAGGGAAGAGCTGGCTCCCTCTGCTCGCAGGGAGATGTGGAGGGAGAAGCGTGAGTGGGAACTGGGGCTGTGCACAGTACGCTCATGGGCCAGCGTGAGTTCTGGGTGGGCGCAGGCTCAGTGGGCCCCACACTTGGAGAAGCTGGCCAGCGCCACTGACCCTGGGCAGTGAGGGGCTTAGCACTGGGGCCAGCAGCTGCAGAGGGTGTACTGGGTCCCCCAGCAATGCCAGTCTACCCGCTTCATACTCAAATTCTCACCAGGCCTCAGCCACCTCCCCACAGAGCAGGGCTTGGGGCCTGCAGCCCACCATGCCGAGCCCCCAACCCATGGGCTCCTGCATGGCCTGAGTCTCTCAGACAAGTGCCACACCCTGCTCCATGGCACCCAGTCCCATTGACCGCCCAAGAGCCGAGGAGTGCAGGTGCGTGGCACAGAACTGGCAGGCAACTCTGCCTGCAGCCCTGGCACAGGATCCACTAGGCAAAGCCAGCTGGGCTCCTGAGTTGGGTGGGGACTTGGAGAACTTTTATATCTAGCTAAATGATTATAAATGCACCAATCAGCACTTTGTGTCTAGCTCAAGGTTTGTAAACACACCAATCAGCACTCTGTGTCTAGCTTAAGGTTTGTGAATGCACCAATCAGTGCTCTGTGTCTAGCTAATCTAGTGGGGACTTGGAGAACTTTTGTGTCTAGCTAAAGGATTGTAAATGCACCAATCAGCACCCTGTCAAAATGGACCAATCAGCTCTCTGTAAAATGGGCCAATCAGCTCTCGGTAAAATGGACCAATCAGCAGGATGTGGATGGGGCCAGATAAGGGAATAAAAGCAGGCTGCCAGAGCCAGTAGCAGCAACCCACTCCAGTCCCTTTCCACACTGTGGAAGCTTTGTTCTTTAGTTCTTTACAATAAATCTTGCTGCTGCTCACTCTGGGTCCACAATACCTTTATGAGCTGTAACACTCACTGCAAAAGTCTGCAGCTTCACTTCCTGAGTTCAGCAAGACCACGAACCCACCAGAAGGAATGAACAACTCCAGACATGCCGCCTTTAAGAACTGTAACACTCACCACGAAGGCCTACAGCTTCACTCCTGAAGTCAGTGAGACCATGAACCCTCCAGAAGGAAGACCCTCCAGACATATCTGAACATCTGAAAGAACAAACCCTGGACACACCATCTTTAAGAACTGTAACACACCAGGAGGGTAGACAGCTTCATTCTTGAAGTCAGTGAGACCAAGAACGCACCAATTCTGGACACAGCTTCTTTCTAGTTTTTATTGTGGGATATATGGTCTTTCACTGTGGGCCACAGTGAGCTCTGAAATGTCTCTTCATAGATCCTAAAAAATAGTATTTCAAATTTGCTGAATATAAAGAAAGGATTCATGTTATGAGCTGATTCCACACATCACAAAGCAGTTTCACAGGCAGCTTATTTCAAGTTTTTAACATGGGATATTCTGTTTTTCACTATAGGCCAACATGGGTTCCAAAATGTACCTTCACAGATCCTTCAACAGGTTAGAAACACTGTTTCTGTAGAATCTGTGAAGGGACATTTCAGAGCACACTGAGACCTATAGGAAAAAAATGAATATCTCATGATAAAACGAGAAAGAAGAGATCTATGAAACTGCTGTGTGATGTGTGGATTCAGTCTACAGATTTAAACCTTTCCTTACATTCAGCAGGTTGGAGACACTGTTTTTGTAGAATCTGTGAAGGGACATTTCAAAGCTCACTGAGGCTTATAGTAAAAAACTGACTATCCCGTGAGGAAAAAAAAAAAAAAAATCTAGAAGGAAGCTATCTGTGAAACCGGTTTGTGATGTGTGGATTCAGATCATACAGGAAAACTTTCCTTTAAATTGGGCAGGTTGGAAACACTGTTGTAGAACATGCAAAGGGACATTTCAGAGCTTACTGAGGTCTGTAGTGAAAAACTGAATATCTCACAATAAAAACTAGAAAGAAACTACCTGTGAAAACAACTTTGTGATGTGTGGATTCAGCTTACAGATTTAAACCTTTCTTTATACTCCACAGGTTGGAAACACTGGTTTTGTAGAATCTGCAAAGGGACATTTTGGAGCTCTCTGTGGCCTATAGTGAAAAACAGAATATTCCACAATAAATACTAGAAAGTAGTCACCTGTGAAACAGCTTTGTGATGTGTGGATTCAGCTCACAGAGTTAAACCTTTCTTTACACTCAGCAGGTTGGAAAAACTGTTTTTGTAGGATCACTGAGGGGACGTGTTGGAGCCCATGGATGCCTATAGTGAAAAACTGAATATCCTGTGATAAAAACTAGAAGGAAGCTATCTGTGAAACTGCTTTGTAATGTGTAGATTCAGCTCACAGAGTGAAATCTTTCTTTACATTCACAAGGTTAGAAGCACTGTTTTTGAGGAATCTGCAAAGCGACATTTTGAAGCTCACTGAGGCCCATAGTGAAAAATCAAATATCCCATGATAAATCTTGAAAGAAGCTATCTGTGAAACCACTTTGTGATGTGTGAATTCAACTCAAAAAGACACACCTTTCTTTATATTCAGCAGGTTGGAAACACTGTTTTTGGAGAATCTGCAAAGGGACATTTCAGAGCTTACTGAGGCCTAGAGTGAAAAACCAAAAATCTCACGGAAATAAACTAGAAAGAAGCTATCTGTGAAACTGCTTTGTGATGTGTGGATTCCGCTTATCGAGTGAAACATTACTTTGCATTAAGCTGGTTGGAAACTATTTTTCTACAATTTGCAAAGAGACATTTCAAAGCTCACTGAGGCCTGAAGTGAAAAACCCTGTATCCCGGGATAAAAGCTACAAAGAAGCTACCTGTGAAACAGCTTTGTAGTATATGGATTCAGCTTACCAAATTAAACCTATCTTTACATTCAGCAGGTTGAAAATACTATTTTTGTGGCATCTACAAAAAGACATTTCAGAGCTCAATGAGGCCTACAGTGAAAAACCGAATATCTCACAATAAAAACAAGAAAGAAGTTATCTGTGAAACTCCTTTGTGATGTGTAAATTCAACTCACACTATTAAACATTTCCTTGCATTCAGCAGAGTTGAAGCACTGTTTTTGAATTATCTGCAAAGGCATTTTTCTGAGCTTCATGAGGCCTATAGTGAAAAATGGGATATCCCATGATATAAACTAGAAAGAAGCGATCTGTGAAACTGCTTTTTGATATGTGGATTCAGCTCATAAGATGAAACCTTTATTTAGTTTGGCAAGTTGGAAATTCTGTTTTTGTAGAATCTGTAATAGGACATTTTGGAGCTTACTGAGGCTTATAGTGAAAAACCGAATATCCTGGGATAAAAACTAAAAAGAAGCCATCTGTGAAACCACTTTGTGATGTGTATATTCAGCTCCCATATTTGAACCTTTCTTTACCTTCAGCAGGTTGGACACACTGTGTTTGTAGAATCTGCAAAAGGACATTCTAGAGCTCACTGAGGCCTATAGTGAAAAACCAAATATCCCACAATAGAAACTAGAAAGAAGCTATCTGTAAGACCTTTGTGAGGTGTGGATTCAGCTCATAAAGTGAAACCTTTCTTTATATTCAGCAAGTTGGAAACACTGTTTTTGTAGGATCTGAAAAGGGATATTTTGAAACTCACTGAGAACTATAGTAAAAAACTAAATATCCCAAAACTAACACTAGAAAAAAGCTATCTGTGAAACTGCTGTGTGATATGTGGATTCAGCTCACAGAGTTAAACTTTTCTTTACATTCAGCAGGTTGGAGACACTTTTTTTGTAGAATTCGTGAAGGGACATTTCAAAGCTCACTGTGTCCTAGAGTGAAAAGTGAATATCTCAAGATAAAAACAAGATACAAGCTGTCGGTGAAACTGCTTTGTACATCAAAAGGGACAAAGTGTGGATTTGGCTCACAGAGTTATACCTTTCTTTATATTCAGCATGTTGAAAACACTGTTTTGGTTGCATGTGCGAAGAGATATTACAAAGCTCACTGAGGCATATAGTGAAAAACAGAATATCCAGAGATAATAACTAGAAAGAAGCTATGTGTGAAACTGGTTTGTAATTTGGGGATTCATCTCATAAAGTGAAAACTTTATTTACATTGGAAGCACTGTTTTTGTAGAATCTGTGAAGGGGCATTTCAGAGCTCACTGAGGCCTATAGTGAAAAACTGAATAACCCGTGATAAAAACTTGAAAAAAGTTATCTAAGAAACCACTTTGTGGTGTGTGGATTCAGATCACAGAGTTAACCTTTCTTTACATCAGCAGGTTGGTAACATTGTTTTTGTAGAATATGAGTAGGGACATTTCAGAGCTCACTGAGCACTACAGTGAAAAACTGAATAACACAGGATAGAAACTAGAAAGAAGTTATCTCTGAAACTGCTGTCTGATGTGTAAATTTAGCTCACATAATTAAACCTTTCTTTATGTTCACCAGGTTGGAAACACTGTTTTTGTAGAATTTGTGAAGGGACATTTCAGAGTTCACTGAGTCCTATAGAGAAAAACTGAATATCTCAAGATAACAACTAGAAAGAAGTTCCCTGTGCAATTGCTTTGTGATGGATGGATTCAGCTCACAGAGATAAACTTTTCTTTATACTCAGCATGTTGGAAACACTGGTTTTTTAGAATCTGCACTGGGGCATTTTGAAGCTCACTGAGGTTATAGTGAAAACCTGAATATTCTGCAATGAAAACTAGAAGAAGCTATCTGTGAAACTGCCACTTTTTGATGGGTGGATTCAGCTCATAAAGTGAAACCTTTTCTTGTGTGTTAAGCAGGTTGGAAACACTGTTTTTGTAGAATCTGAGAAGGGACATTTCAAAGCTCACTGTGGTCTATAGTGAAAAACTGAATATCCTGTGATAAAAACTATAAAGAAGATATCTGTGAAATTACTTTGGGATGTGTGGATTAAGCTCATAAAGTCAAAGCTGTCTTTACATTCAGCAGGTTGGCAAGACTGTTTTTGTAGAATCTGTGAAGAGACATTTCAGAGCTCATTGAGTCCTATAGTGAAAAACTGAATTTCTCTAGATAAAAACTAGGAAGAAATTGTCTGTGAAATCGCTTTGTGATGTGTGAATTCAGCTCACTGAGAAAACTTTCTCTAAACTCAGCATGTTGGAAACACTCTTTTTGTAGAATCTGTGCAGGGACACTTTGGAGCTCACTGGCGCCTGTAGTAAAAAAACAAATATTCCACCATGAAAACTAGAAGGAAGTTATCTATACAACCACTTTGTGATGTGTGGATACAGCTCACAGAGTTAAATTTTCTTTGCATTCAGCAGTTTGGAAACACTGTTTTCATAGGATCTGCCAAGGGACATTTCTAAGCCCATGGATGTCTATATTGAAAAACAGATATCCCGTGATAACAACTAGAAAGACACTATCTGTAAAACTTCTTAGTGATTTGTGGAATCAGCTCACAGAGGGAAACATTTCTTCACATTCAGCAGGTTGGAAACACTGTTTTTCTAGAATCTGAGAAAGGACATTTCAGGGCTCACTGAGGCCTATATTGAACAACTGAATATCCCGCAACAAAAACTAGAAAGAAGCTATTTGTGAAACTGCTATAATGTGTGAATTAACTCATACAGTGTAACCTTTCTTTATATTTAACAATTTGGAGACACTGTTTTTGTAGAACTTGTGAAAGGGCATTTCAGAGCTCGTTGGAGCTATAGCAAAAAAACCCAATATCCCTTGATAAAATGCAGAAAGATGCTATCTGTGAAACTGCTTTGTGATGTGTAGATTCAGCTCACAGACTTAAACTTTTCTTTGATTCAATAGGTTGGAAACACTCTTTTCTTAGAATCTGCAAAGTGACATTTCAGAACCCACTGAGGCCTATAGTGAGAACCAAATATCCCGTGATAAAAACTAGAAAGAAGCTATCTGTGAAACTGCTTTTTGATGAGTGCATTCAGTTTAAAAAGTTAAACATTTCTTTTAATTCAGCAAGTTAGAAACACTGTTTTTGTAGAATCTTGGAGGGGACATTTCAAAGCCCACTGAAGCCTATAATGAAATACCGAATATCCCAAAATAAAAGGTATTAAGAAGCTATCTGTGAAACCGCTTTGTGATGTTTGCATTTCATTCTCACTGTTAAACCTTTCTTTTGATTCAGCAGGTTGTAAATACTCTTTTTGTAGAACCTGTGAAGTAACATTTCAAAGCAAACTGAGGCCTATATTAAAAAACTGAATATCTCCTTTATCATTTTTTATTGCATCTATTTGATTCTTTTCTCTTTTCTTCTTTATTAGTCTTGCTAGTGGTCTATCTATTGTGTTGATCTTTTCAAAAAACCAGCTCTGGAATTCATTCATTTTTTGAAAGGTTTTTTGTGTCTCTATCTCCTCCATTTCTGCTCTGATCTTAGTTATTTCATGTCTTCTGCTAACTTTTGAATTTGTTTGCTCTTGCTTCTCTAGTTCTTTTCATTGTGATGTTAGGGTGTCAGTTTTTTATCTTTCCTGCTTTCTCTTATGGGCACTTAGTGCTATAAATTTTCCTCTACACACTGCTTTCAATGTGTCCCAGAGATTCTGGGTACTTGTGTCTTTGTTCTCATTGGTTTCAAAGAACATCTTTATTTCTACCTTCATTTTGTTACTTAACCAGTAGCCATTCAGGAGCAGGTTGTTCGGTTTCCATTTAGCTGTGCATTTGTTGAGGAGTTTCTTAATCCTGAGTTCTAATTTGATTTCACCTGTGATCCAAGAGACAGTTTGCTGTGATGTCTGTTCTTTTACATTAGCTGAGGAGTGTTTTGTTTCTAATTATGTGGTCAATTTTAGAATAAGTGTGATGTGGTGCTGAGAAGAATGTATATTCAGTTGATTTGGGGTGGAGAGTTCTTCAGATGTCTATTAGGTCCACTTGGTCCAGAGCTGAGTTCAAGTCCTGAATATGCTTGTTAATTTTTCTGTCTCATTGATCTGTGTAATATTGACAGTGGGGTGTTAAAGTCTCCCACTATTATTGTGTGGGAGTCTAAGTCTCTATGTAGGTCTCTAAGAACTTGCTCTATGAATCTGGGTGCTACTGTTAGCTCTTCTTGTTGAATTGATTCCTTTACCATTATGTAATGGCCTTCTTTGTCTCTTTTGATCTTTGTTGGTTTAGTCTGTTTTATCAGAGACCAGGATTGCAACCCCTGCTTTTTTTTCTGCTTTTGATTTGCTTGGTATATCTTCCTCCATCCCTTTACTTTGAGCCTATGTGTGTCTTTGCATGTGAGATGGGTCTCCTAAATACAGCACACCGATGAGTCTGACTATCCAATTGCCAGTCTGTGTCTTTTAAGTGGGGTATTTAGCCCATTTACTTTTAAGGTTAATATTGTTATGTGTGAATTGGATCCTGTCATTATTATGCTAGGTGGTTATTTTGCCCATTAATTGATGCAGCTTCTTCATAGCATCGATGGTCTTTACAATTTGGCATGTTTTTGCAGTAGCTGATACTGGTTGTCCCTTTCCATGTTTAATGCTTCCTTCAGAAGCTCTTGTAAGGAAGGGCTGGTGGTGACAAAATCACTCAGCATTTGCTTGTCTGTAAAGGATTTTATTTCTCCTTCACTTATGAAGCTTAATTTGACTGGAAATAAAATTCTGGGTTGAAAATTCTTTTCTTTAAGAATGTTGAATATTGGCCCCCACTCTCTTCTGGCTTGTAGAGTTTCTGCCAAGAGATCTGCTATTAGTCTGATGGGCTTCCCTTTGTGGGTAACCCAACCTTTCTTTCTGGCTTCCCTTAACATTTTTTCCTTCATTTCAACCTTGGTGAATCTGACCATTATGGGGCTTGGGGTCGCTCTTCTCAAGGAGTATCTTTGTGGTGTTCTCAGTATTTCCTGAATTTTAATGTTGGTCTGCCTTGCTAGGTTGGGGAATTTCTCCTGGATAATATCCTGAAGAGTGTTTTCTAACTTGGTTCCATTCTCCCCATCACTTTCCAGTACACTAGGCAAATGTAGATTTGTTCTTTTCACATAGTCCCATATTTCTTGGAGGCTTTGTTTGTTTCTTTTCACTCTTTTTTCTCTAAACTTGTCTTCTTGTTTTATTTCATTAATTTGATCTTCATTCACTGATATCCTTTCTTCCACTTGATCAAATCAGCTATTGAAGCTTGTGTATGCTTTATGAATCTCTTGTACTGTGGTTTTCAGCTCTGGGAAATGAAAGAGTCTTAGGCTCTGATTTTAACTTGTAAACCAATGATAGACTTATTAGTGTGAGGGGAAAATGACAGATGCTTAATAATTGAATTGTTCCTTCCATAAAGAAGCCTTTTTAAAACTACAAAATAAAGTAGCACTCTACTTGTTTTTATAGTATTCATCTACATAGTATAATTTAGGGTAAGTGCTTTATAGCATATTTCAAATACAGGTTGTCACCTTAAATATATATTCTTTGTTTTATTGCTAGAAATTGTTAGGTATTTGTATACTACAGAACAAACATCATCTCTCTCTGCCTTAGTAACATTTCCTTTAGACAGAAACATGTAAACAGGAGATAATAGACGTGAACCAGAGAAAAAATTTGAGCATAGTATAGCTTAATTGTATTATACCATATTTCTGATTTTTTGATGGAGGGTTTAGATCTGGGGAAGAAGACATGTATTTTAGAATCAAAGGGGAAGTGACAACTAAATAAAACAACTTATTTGAAAACTCGATCTACTAAAACCAGAGAATAACATTAGTTTTTTTCTGTATTTTAAGAACATTTTTGAGTTTAAAAGGACTGGTCTCATAGATCTGCCTATGTCTTGTGGTTTCAGGTATATCTGGACCTCTCTCATGCTTTCCAAAAACATTCCCCATCTGCTGCTGCTAAATGTTTACATCAGTAGGCTACTCATTCATTCTACTATTAGATTAAAGCTTTAAGCTTTAAAGTGAAGTTTTCCTGGGAGAATGTAACACAATGATTTACTCTCAAACTAATATTTCCATTACTGATAACCAGATTCTTAATTGGAACAGATATTGGTAGATGAGCAAGGTAAGAGAGCATAGAAAGGAACATACTAAGCATGACAAATCCAAATTGAAAATTTAATTTGCAGCCACTTCTCTTCCAAAATGTCAATGCCACAAATAAACATTTTAGGGCTGGGCCTGGTGGTTCATGCCTGTAATCCCAGCACTTTGGGAGGTCGAGGCAGGTGTATCACCTGAGGTCAGGAGTTCAAGAACAGCCTGGCCAACATGGTGAAACCCTGTCTCTACTAAAAATGCAAAAATTAGCCACGTGTGGTGGCATGTGCCTGTAGTCTCAGCTACTCAGGGGGCTGAGGCAGCAGAATCTCTTGAACCCAGGAGGCAGAGGTTGCAGCGAGCTGAGATAGCACCACTGTACTCCAACATGGGTGACAGAGTGAGACTCCATCTCAAAAAAAAATGTTTTAAGTGTGTGTGTGTGTGTGTGTTTGTATGTATGTGTGTGTGTATGTGTGAAATATGCCTCAAGTATTTAGGAAAAGTAACTTTGCTCCTGACGTTGGCTAGTCCCCAGTTACCTATTGCCAGTGAGTTTCTTATCACACTCCAATCCTGACAATCATGCTGGACACCATAAAAGTGTTTAATAGATTCCCTTTTAAAAAGACAGAATACCAGCTCCCTTTTTTTGCATACCTACTCCATGGGACAGTGATAGAAATCAATAGAAAACTACTTTTTCTCTCTTGGAAGCTCCATTGGGGAGCAACCCAGCATTGGCAATACAGATTTCATCATAACTGTGGATAAATATAGGAATTAGTATTCTATAATTTTTACCTCTTTAATATATTTCTTATATAATTGGTGTATGATAAAATGAATGGGTGATAATGAGAAATTATCTGATATCAGTTGTATAATGGGCAGAGTTGATATAAGAATATTCCTTAACACTGGATAAACATTGAGAAATTTGAAAACAAAACTTGAACTTTTAGTGATAGACAGAAAAACAACCTAAGCTTTATTAAGCTTATGGAAAGCCAGTCTGAGAATATATATTTCAGACAAAACCCACTGGTTGTGTCAAGTGCAGTTTAACTGTATGTTGTGAACAGACATTTTCCTCATTTATTTACTTCAGGTTTTGAGAGAAATTTATCAATATGATATAAGCAATGGTTTGGCTACAGGAATAAAAGGAAATAGTGTTAAATTTCCTGCAGAGGAAAATTACAGTTGGATAGAAGTAACATCCTCAGAATTAGTATTTGAAGAAAGTGCATGAGTCAAAATATCCTGAATACTCAGATTTAGAAATGGTTGAATGAAAGCAGGGAGTAGAAGAATGACCTGAGAGCATCCCCTTAGTGTTTCATCATGATCCTTGAGGCTGGGCTAAATCCACGACAGCTGCAGGGACCTTGAATTACTCAGAGAATTTGTCTTTGCCTTGACTTTTGTCCTGCATGTACAGGTTAAAAGGACACACAGTCATACCACTTTCCAAGATAATATTGTTATCAAAATGGGTAATACAATTTTTGTTTAGAAACAAGTAAATGGAGAGGTCATTGTGGGTTAGTGTTTTTAGGAGAAGTTTCTAGTTAGGATAATAGATTGAAAATGAGTTACAAAATCATCCATCTCTAATACTTCGCAAAATTAGCAAAAATAAATAGCAAATATCAGGAAAAAGTCATCCACAACAATCAAACAAAAGAGGTATAAGGTAATGCAATCAACCACAGCTACCACCATCAACAAGCTTTGCACCTGAGGAAGAAACAGAAGGTTCTTATATTCTTATGCAGACAGAACAGCAATTCTTATGCAGACAGAACAGCAATTCTTATGCAGACAGAACAGCAGAACAAGGTAAGTTCTTAACCACCATGCCCCAGAAAACATACAGATCAGTCTGCTAAACCCTCACAATATTGAACTGTCAGAAAAAAATGTGAAGTCCTTTGAAACAGATTTTTGAAAAATAAAAACTAAAAGATTATATTGATTGTCCTGTCTAGTGCTCTCTTCCAGGTCCTTTCACTGTTTTTTAATTACAGTCTATAATTTGTATGGAAGTGATAGCAATGCAAATGCTCTTTCTATAAAAGTATAAATTATGTCCAGTATAATGCAATTGATTATAACCCTGTGGATTCTGACCAGTTTTCTAGGTTTTGTCTACGTATAAATCCATTTTGCATTTCCTATCTGCCTACATGTATGTGATACTTTGAATTCTAGTTTGAACAGGTTTCATCACCTTACAGGTTCCCTTATTAATTAATGAGTTAAATAAAATCTTTGGCATGCATTTATTTTATATCTACTTGAGTCATGATTATACCCTCTTTTAATAAGTATCCTTTAATATTACCAATGTTTTAGGTCTAAAAAAGGCAAAACTGACTGGACATCTTTATGTTTTTGTCCTTCTGACTGGTGAGTAGTGAAAACATCTGGGAAGAAATAGATGTAATAAGTAAAGTATACTATGGAACTGATTTTTGGTGATTAAAAAAATGCTCTAAGGTTACATGTTCAACAGGGAACATGCTGGAGCCACCTCTGCAATTCTTCTTCCCCACCTTTAATTCCTCCCAGCCCCATCCCACTGCCTGTTGTCAACCTTCACATATGGAAGTAAGTGGAGTGAAAACTGGTAAAAACCGCTTATGAAAACTCAGAAGAGAGAATAGAAGCAGGATATTGCAATAAATAAAGAATATTGCCTCAGTCATATTCTTCTCCTTCCTACCTACCATTTAATAACTGCCATTCCCTCAAATTATAGAAAAGTGGATAGACTTAAAATACTCAGCTCTTAGAGAGTATCCCTAAGAGTAAAGGAAAACTGGTCTCACATATTTGTGTAAAAAATTTGTAGCACAAAATTATAGCTTTTTTAGCTATGGTACTTTGCCCATATCCTTCAGTACACTACCAGTATACCATCTGCCAGTATCTTTAATTGATTACCTTAAGGCCCCTATTGAATTTATAGGAAGTTTCCTGACTGTGGGAGTGGGACAGAGCAGGGGAGAGTTAGCGCTCCTCTGAGAGCAAAGCTTAACCAAATGACTAATAGCAATTGATGTATGAGTACATGAGCAATCTTGCTCTTTGGGTTGGATAACTTTGAGGAGCATATTTTGAATTATTTCCCAGAATCTGCCCAAGGAATTAAGCTCCAGTTTTCTCCAATAGTGGCTAGTTTTATAGACACACCTTTTATTCAGTGACTTCCCTTCTAGCTCATTTCTCTACTCCTTGCTGGAATTCTACACTTCCCAATAAATTACTTGCTATGGAATATTTGCCTTAGGTTATGCTTCTGATTACCCAAATTAAGACAAGTTTCAAAAAGCCTTTCATAATATACCAAAGCACAATGTCTGGCCAAAGCTGTCCAAGTGCATCAGCTAGGGTCCTAGCAAAAAGAATGGCAAACTCAAAGGTTTCAAATGAAAAGCATTTAAGGAAGGAACTCTTTGCCAAAATGTGAATGACGTTAAGGAAACCAACAGGAGATGGAGAAGTACTGGGGTCTAGCAGTGCCAGAAAGCTATTTTTTAAAGAGAAGAGGAGAAAGAATTGTGCTAATGGAGTCATGTCAGTGTTGGAGCCATGAAAGAGAGGCCACCAGGCAGAAGCTGTGACAGTGGAGGAATGTGGTCATTGCAAGACCATGGCAAGGCAGGGAAGGAGTGGGGATAAGTGCCTTGACTTTTCCATCTTTCTGTCTTCCAATCTCCTGCCAGTTCTTCCTGTTGGCAGAACCCAATAAAAAGCCAGAGGGCAAGGGAGGCTGCTGTGATAATGAAATCAAATAAGTCAGCCTCCTTGGACACAGAGCATGTCAAAGGAGGGTATAAATGAATCTGGGCATGGCAAAAAGAAGGAAAATAATCAGCACACTAAGTGAGCAATATCTAAATAAATGGAATGGAAACTATGCAAATATTTGACAGCAAAATATAAAAGGAAGTAAGCATGTATGCAAAAGATAGCCAATTCACTCTAAAAGAAAATGTCAACCAAGAAACATTTGCTTTACACCATAGAACAACTTAATAAAAATTTGAATCTGATATAGGGCTCAAAGATAAGATGCTAATAAAACAAAATGAGATGAAAAGAAAATTTTCAGACCCAAGGAAACAATTTGAGGATCAAAATATCATAATAACAGAACTAATAAATATACAGAAATGTCAAGAAACAGAATTAATATAGCTGATAGTGAAATTAATGACAATGAGAAATGAATAATCACAGATAATGTTAATGAAAAAGTAAAAAGATTAAAACAATTAGAGAAACTGACAGGTATTGAGGACAGAAAAGACCCAACATAAGAATGGCAGACATCTTTTAAGTAGAGAACACATGAAAGTAAAATAAGTATTAAAAATGTGAGACAATATCCCTATAATAAAGAATAAAAATTCTGATTGAAAATACATAATGAATGACAAGTAAATTTCATCCATAACACTCAACATGAGCATTTTCTAGTTATAATGTTGTGCCTTAAGGATAAAGAACATTCTACATATCCAGGCACAACAATCAAATCATCTGCAAAGAGAAAAAAAAGAAGTTGATTATCAGATTTCTTGATTGAATATTGCAAATTTGAGAGGCATTGAAGAAATCTCTGTTCTGAGGGAAATAAGGTGTAACTCAAGGATATTATAGCCAGCCAACATGTTTTTGAAGCAGAAATGGAATAGCAATAGGCAGTTGTTCTCAAGCATTGTTAGTAAAGGTTCCTGAAGGAGCTGGGATTTGCGAACACCCTGATGAGGGACATTGGACAGGCATGGAGGAAAGTAAGGAGTCTTTCTAAGAAAGAAAAGAGATCACTGGCAAAGATATGGAGGGCTATTCTTGAAGTTAGCAGGAAGACAATGATGGCTAGAATTGAGAGCATGTCTTGGTAAGTGAGGGAGATATAGTTACACAGGTAAGGTAGGCCCAAATCATGGAAGGTCTTTAAAGGCAAGATGAAAAATTATTTATTTATTTATTTCAGTGGGTTAAGAATAAGTCAGTGGGGATTCCTGGGAGTTAGATGACATATCCGTCATGTATCTTTGGTGGATAATTATACCTATAGTTGGCATCTCTTGCAGAGCCTAGGACTATGATCAATTACTGCTTGGATTATCACAATACTATAACACTACTACTCTGGGTGCCCAATAGATTATTTACCTCAGTGTCTATGTAGACCAATGCAATTACAGTCCTGCCTGTAAACTTGGTGTTTAGACTTATTTTTGGACTCCTTCAAGTCACTGAGTGAATTATTATTCTGTCCTATGTGTGCTCTCTTAAATGTGTCATCATTTCATATGTATTTTACTTACTGCTGCAGAACTCCACATGACCCCTCAGTAGCTAGGATATTAATTCATCTTCCTAAATGCTGACTTACTACCAAAGAGATGACTAAGCACTTGACTGGATGGATAAGTAAATACTCAGTTGGCCTACTATAATAAAGCCTTTTGTGTGAGTAGATTTCAGAACTTATTTATTTCCCATTCTCAACCAGCATAAGTCAGTATAAAAAAAGAAGAATGAAAAATTTATCCCTTTAATCAATCAATGTATACATAGAACTCATTTTGTAGAAAGCTCTATGAATGAGAAAGGCAAGATTCCTGCTTTCAAGGAACTTGCTAACTAGTATATCAACAGTACAAAGAACAGGTAGTGAGATGAAAGTGGAACAGAGGGTTATTATAGATCGAGGAGAGGCTAGGTAGTTCCAAGTGGTTGGAGGTTGCTGGACTGGGGAAAACAGGTGGAATATTTATAAGCTTAGATAAGGCTGAGGAGCAGAATAACAGGAATCAAATTTGGTGACTGTGTGAAGGTTGGGTAAAAAAGGAAAAAGGGACCCTAAATCTCTGGTGAGGAGCTAATGCAGAGTCCAGGAGAAACATATTTTATTTCAGTTATCTTGCTATGTTGCCCAGGCTGGACAAACATTTTATTTCAGTTATTTCTGAAATAGAGTTGTAGCTGTGGAAATTGATAGCTGGAGCAGTTACAAGCAGCAGATGACACATTTTGATCTGTATAATAAATGCATTTTTTTTTTACTGAGTTCGTAAAAGAGGCTTAAGATCATCATAGATGGAGCATTGTCTTTGCAATATGCAAAGTCATCATTTTCCTCTTCTCTTATTTTCATGATGAAGGAAAGAATTGGAACACAGCTCTTTTATAGGAAGAACATAATTTTGAATAGTTGATATATATAATCTCAAACTAGAAATTATAAAGTGATCCTGTTCCCTTCAATAATCTTATGAAATTTAGCTTTGGTATCTCTCCCTTACATAAGGCTTTGTAAGCCTCTACGTTTTGTTTAAAATTTGGTGAGTGAGCAAGAACTTCTGTAGCTCATTAATCTCCATGCCCATAATCTTCATAACACAACCTTAGAAATGTGCTGAAACCTGATATGCCTTTTGTTTCAGCTCAATGGCACTTACAGCTGGGCCAGTGCTGTGGCAATCTGCTGAATTGTCTGGTTTCTGTGGCAGGCAAGATTCTAAGACGATCTCCAACCCTCGAGTGTGGAAGGAACCTGTAAATATGATGGGTTATCACTCCCATGATTAGGTAATGTAAGATGGCACAGCTGGCCTTAAAAGAGGGAGATAACTCTGGATAAACCTGACCTAGCTAATAAGGTGAGCCTTAAAAGAGAGTGGGCTCTTCCTGGAGAGAGGTTGGAAGTCTGGGAAATTTGAAGCATAGGAAGATTGAGTTTGAGACAGATTTGGCTCCATTGTTGGCTGTGGACCACATGGATATGAGTAAGGGCAGCATCTAGGAGTTCAGAACATCCCACAGGTGACAGCCAGCAAGGAAACAGAGCCTTCAGTTTTAAAACCACAAGGAACTGAACTCTGCCACAACCACATGAGCTTGGAAGAAGCCCTGAGCTCCAGGTGCAAGTGCAGTTGACCAAGACCTTGATTGCAGCCTAGAGAGAACCTGAACTGAGGACCCCTCCATGGTATGCTTGGGCTTCCAACCTACAGAATTGTGAGCTAAGAAATGAAAATTGTTTTCAGCTGCTAAGTTAGTGGTAACTGGTTATGCTGCAGTAGAAATGAAATCAAATTCTAAACCTGAAATTTGCCTGGGTTTAAGAAAAGCCAATAAATGATATTCCCACAACTACAACCAAATAATTATCTTGGAAACTAAGAAGAAGGCCTTGTCCTTGCTGCTCCAATGTCACTGAAGGGTGGCATGACTTCTCTGCATGTCAGTGTCCTGGGTCATAAATGAAGAAGGTAGGTAAGATGGTATCTAGTTTCTCTAGCCCCAATATTCTATGATTCTTTCTTGGCCACTTCACCTATAACTGACAAAAAGAAAGCTATTGCTACAAGAGTAATTCCATTTTCTGCTTGCAACCTTGAGCGGGGAGGAGGAAGTGTACTCGCTGGAAATAATTCTGCAGTGCTTGCTGAAGATATGGCTTTATTTTTCTATCCCTACTTCCTGGTTCACTCATCTGTGCCATACATGAGATAGACATTGAAATCTACAGGGTCAGTACTCTGAGCAAACATTAAAAGCTGTACAGATGGTTTGGTCTTTCTTGGGAGATTTATGAATAAAAATATTTTGAAATGTAAATGTGTCATGTTACAGGTCTGTTATCTCAAGCAGTTTCATCTGTACATTATTTTACTTAAAACAAGAACAAACTGTACAAAACAAGAAAATAAAAACATATCAGTTGATCCAATAGGGATATCTTGTCTCTGCTTCTTTGGCAGATGGAATATGCAATTTATTTCCAGCATAAAACTCTTTCCCTGTCGCTGTGGGCATAGAAAAGTGTGGCATGTTCGACACACCAACTCAGTGCTGAGAAAGAAAAATGATGAGATGATCATTATACTGTTTCTAAAGCCAGGCATCCTGACCTTCAATAAACTGATTTTGTGCTGCAACTTAATAGATGGTGATGATTAAACACACTCAGTGATAAAGTTTTCCTATAAAGCTTAGATAAATTCTGAATTGTGAAATCTCTATACCCACCTCACTGTGATTTGGGACTCCTATTAACACAACAATCTGAAGAAGAATCTTAGGATTTGTTTTGTTTATTCCTCTTGTTATATTTGAAGACTAAGAGGATATTTTTCTCTTTTTTAAACTACAAAATTAATTAAAGTTCACTGTAAAGATATTAATGGTACAGACAAGCAAAAATATTCTACAGTCCTAATCAGAAAAAAGTCATTGTTAAATTCTGGGTATGCCTCCTTCCATATTTAAAAGAATGAAGACATTTATTTGAATGTTGTGAGATTGGGCACATCCAGGGCCTGTCTGTGCCATAGTACTAAATTGCCACTCTTCCACCTTCCATGTTCCCTGGGCTATTTCCAGTGGCTTCTGACCCAGAGCTCAGAATAAGCTCATTCACCTTTCCCAGCCCACTTTTATTCAGCCATGCCCCACCCTAACCACTTTCCTCTAGCCTTACCTACTCCTTCCTCCCTCCTTTTAATCCCTCAAAGCTTTTCCTTCTCTGCTATCACCCCCCATGGCTTTTCTATATTAAGCACAATCAGTCCATGTCTGTAAATGTTGACTTGCATTATCCTTTTAAGTGGTTGCATATTATTTCTTCAGATGCCTATAATGTAATTTGTTGAGCCAATCCTATATTGTTAAACAATTTTTAGATTTTACTGTAACAAAAACCACTGTGATAAATGTCTTATTTGCAAATATTTGCATTTTCTTGAGATAGGGTCTTGCTATGTTGCCCAGGCTGGCCTCGAACTCCTAGGCCCAAACATCCTCCTGCCTTAGTCTCCCCAGTAGGTGATGTAACCCAGAGTCCCTGGTTTTTCGGGTACCGAAAACCAGGTACCCAAAAAACTACTTCCTTATAACTGTTGCACCTGGAGTTCTTGTTGTTTATAGAAGTTCCAGGGGGGAAAAATAACCAGCTGGATCCAGAGTAGCCTGAGTCTAAGATGAACTTTGGCAAACTCTCCTCGCCACCACACTAAAAACTCCTCCCAGGGAGGAGCTCATTTGCCATATTCTATTCATGGGACTATGCCAGTGCTACATACAATGACTCAGCTAACCAGCCTATTAAAAATCCTGTTTTCACCTCTGTTCAAGGAGGAGTTGCTTTGGGGAATTATCCCTGGTGTCCTTCTTACTTGTTGCAAATGGTAAAATCTCCTTGTTAATTAAATTCTCCTTAGTTGTGGTCATTTGACTGTCACCCGCTGACCCCTCCCCTTGTGTGAGTGAGTAACACTGGGACTACTGGCACATGCCACTGTGCCTGGCTATATTTGCATCTTTGTCCAGTTATTTTCTTGGGATGAGGTACTCCACATAGAACTGCTGAGTAAACTGCTATAATTGATATTTGTCCTTTTTTGACCATTCAGCATCTACTCACTCTCTTGTTTGGAAACAAAACTAAGCACTCTAATTCTTCAAGGGTGCCACCACCCCCTCTTTGTGTGTAGTATTGGTAGAATCATAACATAAATTTTCCTGCTCTCACCAGTCAACCTAGGTCAATAAGATTATCTATTTTCTCTTGATAGTAGTTCTTGAGGGAAGTGATGTAGAAAATTAAAAATGTTGGGGGCTCTTTTGTTTATTCATTCTTTTATTCCATGAGGATGATCTGATGATTTGTCCAGTTCCATTTTTTTTTCCTGGACTTGGTTTTCCAACTTTCCCTTTGATTCTGTGAACTATCCAACATCCTTCCAACAAATTTATTTTTCACATAAGTTAGTCAAAGATAGTGTCTGTTAATTGCAACCCTACTGGAAACAAAGGAAACTACAATTTTAAGATTTTAAAATGTAAATCATCAAGCTGACTTTCCAAAGTGTATTAATTTACATTCCTATCAACAGTGTATTAAACTGTCCTTTCTCTCATTCCTTCCTTAAAAAAGAATATTATAAAATATTTTAATGTTTTGCTGAACCGATGAACAATCTTTTACTGTCAATTTTTTACTTTATGTATAGACTTAACAATGGGCCTATGTTGGGATAATCCATCATAAGTAGAGGAGCATCCTAAATGTATGTCACTTTCACACCGTGGTAAAGTGAAAAAATGGGCCAAATAAATTGTGTATTAGGGACTATTTGTATTTATCTCTGCCTTTAAAAGACTTTTTGTAACCTAAGATTACAAAACTCTAAATTCTTCTTTTTCAAAATAAGTTTAAAAACATATTTATATCGTGAATTTAGTTGAAATGTTTTGGAATTTTGTTAGACATAAGGTGGGGCCCTAATTCTTTTAGTGGTATTGTTGGCTATGGTGAGCCAATACGGATTCAAAGTGACTCTTTACCACCTTGACCAGCATTGGAACAGCTAGTCATTCTCCTTTTTCCAACAAGCTGAGTCCAAACACATCTGTTACTTTATCTTACTTTCAATTACACAGATTCTTTCATATCCCCTTTTTTCTACCAAATCTATTAAAGATTTAGGAACACATATTTTAAAACCACTATTATATTTTAGTTAATTTTATCTTTACCTTTTAGTAAGTTTTCACTTTGTGTGTTTCAACACCATGTGATTTTTAAAGTATATATTCATAAGTTATTTTCATTGTGGATAATACACTCCTTGTCCCATTTAATTGTTTTGCTTTGAATATTGATATTAATTTTATAGTACCAGGTTTCCTGTTTTTTATTCTTAAATTTTTGTGACCCTCCAGATTTTTGTTTTAATTTGTTTGATTTCCTTTGTCTTAGGTAACTCTCCACATATAACATATAGATTCAGTGATTTCACTTTTTATAGGCAAGTTTGTCCTACTTGCATTTATTGTCATAGTACATGTGTTTGGTTTTGCATCTGCTATCTTTGTTTGTGTTTTACTATTCCTTCTCTTTTGATATGTAGTCTCTGATTTCTTCACATTTTTACCCTCTTCCCTTCTCTTCTTTTCCCAGTTGGAAGATAAAAGCATCTGCTTTTTATTCTCCTTGAAATTTTCTATGTATCTTTCAAATAAATGCATACATCTGTCTATTCCCATGTGTCAACCTTTGAGGTAAAATTATATTTTCTGTCAGTCCCCAAGACAAATAATAAATATATACTTTTATGTTATCACCCCTGCCTTTTACCTTCATTGAGTAGGCATTTTTTGAAATTTTTGACCTAGTCCATTATCCTCAAACTGTTCTTATTTTTAAATTATGTAGTGGTTTTTTCAATAACTATAGCAATTACATTTTGTTCTGTAACTCTTGTTAGCATAGTGATTTAGACTGAATTAAGTGATCATCAAGAGTTTTTTATATTTTGCCTTTTCCACTTGTGAGTTTTAAATTTTGTTTTATTTTTCTTTTTTTATTATTATTCATTCTTTTTTTTTATTATACTTTGAGTTCTAGGGTACATGTGCATAATGAGCAGGTGTGTTACATATGTATACTTGTGCCATGTTGGTGTGCTGCAGCCATCAACTCGTCAGCACCCATCAACTCGTCATTTACATCAGGTATAACTCCCAATGCAATCCTTCCCCGCCCCCCGCTCCCCATGATAGGCCCCAGCGTGTGATGTTCCCCTTCCCGAGTCCAAGTGATCTCATTGTTCAGTTCCCACCTATGAGTGAGAACATGCGGTGTTTGGTTTTCTGTTCTTGTGATAGTTTGCTAAGAATGATGGTTTCCAGCTGCATCCATGTCCCTACAAAGGACACAAACTCATCCTTTTTTATGGCTGCATAGTATTCCATGGTGTATATGTGCCACATTTTCTTAATCCAGTCTGTCACTGATGGACATTTGGGTTGATTCCAAGTCTTTGCTATTGTGAATAGTGCTGCAATAAACATACGTGTGCATGTGTCTTTATAGCAGCATGATTTATAATCCTTTGGGTATATCCCCAGTAATGGGATGGCTGGGTCATATGGTACATCTAGTTCTAGATCCTTGAGGAATCGCCATACTGTTTTCCATAATGGTTGAACTAGTTTACAATCCCACCAACAGTGTAAAAGTGTTCCTATTTCTCCACATCCTCTCCAGCACCTGTTGTTTCCTGACTTTTTAATGATCGCCATTCTAACTGGTGTGAAATGGTATCTCATTGTGGTTTTGATTTGCATTTCTCTGATGGCCAGTGATGATGAGCATTTTTTCATGTGTCTGTTGGCTGTATGAATGTCTTCTTTTGAGAAATGTCTGTTCATATCCTTTGCCCACTTTTTGATGGGGTTGTTTGTTTTTGTCTTGTAAATTTGTTTGAGTTCTTTGTAGGTTCTGGATATTAGCCCTTTGTCAGATGAGTAGATTGCAAACATTTTCTCCCATTCTTTAGGTTGCCTGTTCACTCTGATGGTAGTTTCTTTTGCTGTGCAGAAGCTCTTTAGTTTAATTAGATCCCATTTGTCAATTTTGGCTTTTGCTGCCATTGCTTTTGGTGTTTTAGACATGAAGTCTTTGCCCATGCCTATGTCCTGAATGGTACTACCTAGGTTTTCCTCTAGGATTTTTATAGTATTAGGTCAAACATTTAAGTCTCTAATCCATCTTGAATTAATTTTTGTATAAGGAGTAAGGAAAGGATCCAGTTTCAGCTTTCTACTTATGGCTAGCCAATTTTCCCGGCACCATTTATTACATAGGGAATCCTTTCCCCATTTCTTGTTTCTCTCAGGTTTGTCAAAGATCAGATGGCTGTAGATGTGTGGTATTATTTCTGAGGACTCTGTTCTGTTCCATTGGTCTATATCTCTGTTTTGGTACCAGTACCATGCTGTTTTGGTTACTGTAGCCTTGTAGTATAGTTTGAAGTCAGGTAGCGTGATGCCTCCAGCTTTGTTCTTTTGACTTAGTATTGTCTTGGAGATGCAGGCTCCTTTTTGGTTCCATATGAACTTTAAAGCAGTTTTTTCCAATTCTGTGAAGAAACTCATTGGTAGCTTGATGGGGATGGCATTGAATCTATAAATTACCGTGGGCAGTATGGCCATTTTCACAGTATTGATTGTTCCTATCCATGAGCATGGTATGTTCTTCCATTTGTTTGTGTCCTCTTTTATTTCACTGAGCAGTGGTTTGTAGTTCTCCTTGAACAGGTCCTTTACATCCCTTGTCAGTTGGATTCCTAGGTATTTTATTCTCTTTGAAGCAATTGTGAATGGAAGTTCATTCCTGATTTGGTTCTGTGTTTGTCCGTTACTGGTGTATAAGAATGCTTGTGATTTTTGCACATTAATTTTGTATCCTGAGACTTTGCTGAAGTTGCTTATCAGCTTAAGGAGATTTTGGGCTGAGACAATGGGGTTTTCTAAATATACAATCATGTCATCTGCAAAGAGGGACAATTTGACTTCTTCTTTTCCTAACTGAATACCCTTGATTTCTTTCTCTTGCCTGATTGCCCTAGCCAGAACTTCCAACATTATGTTGAATAGGAGTGGTGAGAGAGGGCATCCCTGTCTTGTGCCAGTTTTCAAAGGGAATTTTTCCAGTTTTTGCCCATTCAGTATGATATTGGCTGTGGGTTTGTCATAAATAGCTCTTATGATTTTGAGGTACGTTCCATCAATACCGAATTTATTGAGCGTTTTTAGCATGAAGTGCTGTTGAATTTTGTCAAAAGCCTTTTCTGCATCTATTGAGATAATCATGTGGTTCTTGTCTTTGGTTCTGTTTATATGCTGGATTATGTTTATTGATTTGTGAATGTTGAAACAGCCTTGCATCCCAGGGATGAAGCCCACTTGATCATAGTGGATAAGCTTTTTGATGTGTTGCTGAATCCGGTTTCCCAGTATTTTATTGAGGATTTTTGCATCGATGTTCATCAGGGATATTGGTCTAAAATTCTCTTTTTTTGTTGTGTCTCTGCCAGGCTTTGGTATCAGGATGATGTTGGCCTCATAAAATGAGTTAGGGAGGATTCCCTCTTTTTCTATTGATTGGAATAGTTTCAGAAGGAATGGTAACAGCTCCTCCTTGTACCTCTGGTAGAATTCAGCTGTGAATCCATCTGGTTCTGGAATTTTTTTGGTTGGTAGGCTATTAATTATTGCCTCAATTTCAGAGCCTGCTATTGGTCAATTCAGGGATTCAACTTCTTCCTGGTTTAGTCTTGGAAGAGTGTAAGTGTCCAGGAAATTATCCATTTCTTCTAGATTTTCCAGTTTATTTGCATAGAGGTGTTTATAGTATTCTCTGATGGTAGTTTGTATTTCTGTGGGGTCGGTGGTGATATCCCCTTTATCATTTTTTATTGCATCTACTTGATTCTTCTCTCTTTTCTTCTTTATTAGTCTTGCTAGCAGTCTGTCAATTTTGTTGATCTTTTCAAAAAACCAACTCCTGGATTCATTTATTTTTTGGAGGGTTTTTTGTGTCTCTATCTCTTTCAGTACTGCTCTGATCTTAGTTATTTCTTGCCTTCTGCTAGCTTTTGAATGTGTTTGCTCTTGCTTCTCTAGTTCTTTTAATTGTGATGTTAGGGTGTCAATTTTAGATCTTTCCTGCTTTCCCTTGTGGGCATTTAGTGCTATAAATTTCCCTCCACACACTGCTTTAAATGTGTCCCAGAGATTCTGGTATGTTGTATCTTTGTTCTCATTGGTTTCAAAGAACATCTTTATTTCTGCCTTCATTTCGTTATGTACCCAGTAGTCATTCAGGAGCAGGTTGTTCAGTTTCCATGTAGTTGAGCGGTTTTGATTGAGTTTCTTAGTCCTGAGTTCTAGTTTGATTGCACTGTGGTCTGAGAGACAGTTTGTTATAATTTCTTTTCTTGTACATTTGCTGAGGAGTGCTTTACTTCCAATTATGTGGTCAATTTTGGAGTAAGTGCGATGTGGTGCTGAGAAGAATGTATATTCTGTTGATTTGGGGTGGAGAGTTCTATAGATGTCTATTAGGTCTGCTTGCTGCAGAGATGAGTTCAATTCCTGGATATCCTTGTTAACTTTCTGTCTCGTTGATCTGTCTAATGTTGACAGTGGAGTTTGAAGTCTCCCATTATTATTGTATGGGAGTCTAAGTCTCTTTGATAGTCTCTAAGGACTTGCTTTATGAATCTGGGTGCTCCTGTATTGGGTGCATATATATTTAGGATCGTTAGCTCTTCCTGTTGAATTGATCCCTTTACCATTATGTAATGGCCTTCTTTGTCTCTTTTGATCTTTGATGGTTTAAAGTCTGTTTTATCAGAGACTAGGATTGCAACCCCCGCTTTTTTTTGTTCTCCATTTGCTTGGTAAATCTTCCTCCATCCCTTTATTTTGAGCCTATGTATGTCTCTGCGTGTGAGATGGGTCTCCTGAATACAGCAGACTGATGGTTCTTGACTCTTTATCCAGCTTGCCATTCTGTGTCTTTTAATTGGAGCATTTAGTCCATTTACATTTAAGGTTAATATTGTTATGTGTGAACTTGATCCTGCCATTATGATATTAACTGGTTATTTCGCTCGTTAGTTGATGCAGTTTCTTCCTAGCCTGGATGGTCTTTACATTTTGGCATGTTTTTGCAATGGCTGGTACCGGTTGTTCCTTTCTATGTTTAGTGCTTCCTTCAGGGTCTCTTGTAAGGCAGGCCTGGTGGTGACAAAATCTCTAAGCATTTGCTTATCTGTAAAGGATTTTATTTCTCCTTCACTTATGATACTTAGTTTGGCTGGATATGAAATTCTGGGTTTAAAACTCTTTTCTTTAAGAATGTTGAATATTGGCCCCCACTTTCTTCTGGCTTGTAGAGTTTCTGCCGAGAGATCTGCTGTTAGTCTGATGGGCTTCCCCTTGTGGATTACCCGACCTTTCTTTCTGGCTGCCCTTAAGATTTTTTCCTTCATTTCAACTTTGGTGAATCTGGAAATTATGTGTCTTGGAGTTGCTCTTCTCGAGCAGTATCTTTGTGGCGTTCTCTGTATTTCTTGGATTTGAATGTTGGCCTGCCCTACTAGGTTGGGGAAGTTCTCCTGGATGATATCCTGAAGAGTGTTTTCCAACTTGGTTCCATTTTCCCCCTCACTTTCAGGCACCCCAATCAGACATAGATTTGGTCTTTTTACATAATCCCATACTTCTTGCAGGCTTTGTTCATTTCTTTTTCTTCTTTTTTCTTTTGGTTTCTCTTCTCGCTTCATTTCATTCATTTGATCCTCAATCGCTGATACTCTTTCTTCCAGTTGATCGAGTCGGTTACTGAAGCTTGTGCATTTGTCACGTATTTCTCGTGTCATGGTTTTCATCTCTTTCATTTCGTTTATGACCTTCTCTGCATTAATTACTCTAGCCATCAATTCTTCCACTTTTTTTTCAAGATTTTTAATTTCTTTGCACTCGGTACGTAATTCCTCCTTTAGCTCTGAGAAGTTTGATGGACTGAAGCCTTCTTCTTTCATCTCGTCAAAGTCATTCTCCATCCAGCTTTGATCCGTTGCTGGTGATGAGCTACGCTCCTTTGCCGGGGGAGATGCGCTCTTATTTTTTTAATTTCCAACTTTTCTGCCCTGCTTTTTCCCCCATCTTTGTGGTTTTATCTGCCTTTGGTCTTTGATGATGGTGACGTACTGATGGGGTTTTGGTGTAGCTGTCCTTCCTGTTTGATAGTTTTCCTTCTAACAGTCAGGACCCTCAGCTGTAGGTCTGTTGGAGATTGCTTGAGGTCCACTCCAGACCCTGTTTGCCTGGGTATCAGCAGCAGAGGCTGCAGAAGATAGAATATTTCTGAACAGCGAGTGTACCTGTCTGATTCTTGCTTTGGAAGCTTCCTCTCAGGGGGGTACTCCACCCTGTGAGGTGTGGGGTGTCAGACTGCCCCTAGTGGGAGATGTCTCCCAGTTAGGCTACTCAGGGGTCAGGGACCCACTTGAGCAGGCAGTCTGTCCCTTCTCATATCTCAACCTACGTGTTGGGAGATCCACTGCTCTCTTCAAAGCTGTCAGACAAAGTCGTTTGCGTCTCCAGAGGCTTCTGCTATTTTTGTTATTGTTTACTGTGCCCTGTCCCCAGAGGTGGAGTCTACAGAGACAGGCAGGTTTGCTTGAGCTGCTGTGAGCTCCACCCAGTTCGAGCTTCCCAGGTGCTTTGTTTACCTACTAAGCCTCAGCAATGGCGGGCACCCCTCCCCCAGCCTCGCTGCTGCCTTGCCGGTAGATCACAGACTGCTGTGCTAGCAATGAGGGAGGCTCCGTGGGCGTGGGATCCTCCCGGCCAGGTGTGGGATATAATCTCCTCGTGTGCCTGTTTCCTTAAAGCGCAGTATTGGCGTGGGAGTTACCCGATTTTCCAGGTGTTGTGTGTCTCAGTTCCCCTGGCTAGGAAAAGGGATTCCCTTCCCCCTTGCGCTTCCCAGGTGAGGTGATGCCTTGCCCTGCTTCAGCTCTGGCTGGTCGGGCTGCAGCAGCTGACCAGCACCGATTGTCCAGCACTCCCTAGTGAGATGAACCCAGTACCTCAGTTGAAAATGCAGAAATCACCGGTCTTCTGTGTCGCTCGTGCTGGGAGTTGGAGACTGGAGCTGTTCCTATTCGGCCATCTTGCTCCGCCCCCCCTTTTCAATTGGCTTATTTTCCTTGATATATGAATTACCTAGGAATACCACATTTTGGATAAAATCTTTCTCTCCGCAACACTTAGTGGGCAGTTCTTCAATTATCAAAATTAATTGCTAATTAATTAATTCTGCTCTCCAGCTACCACCTCCTCTGCCTGGAAGGTGTCCTTGCTTTTCTATCAGAAAACTTGTGGAATTGCTTTTTATCTTTTAGTTTCTGTAACTTCTTGGTCTTTAAGTTTCCTTACTGATTTTTTCATAGGGACCTCTGTCTTCTGGGTTGTATCCATTTCTTGTCATGATTAACAGTGTTTTTATATACATTTTTATACATGCTTCCTGATATATTTATATAAAATTTTCTCTAAGATATACTTTTTTGGAGTAGGATTCCTGAGTTGTGTGGTATGCACATGTTCCACTTCACTAGGCAATGCAAAATTATTCTCCAAAGTGTTTAGCCAATTTCCATATAATAGCAACCGCATGGAAGGATTCCTATCAATGGATCTGGATTCAGGGCAGGGGCAAACATCATTCAAGCAGAGAATCAATACAGGTACTTGTACTCATAAAATCACTGGAATAACTAGGGAAACAAAAGTTAAGCCTGCCACTGTAATAGTGAATTCAAGAGCACAGTACCATAGCTGAAATGCAAGGGACAGAAGCTGCTGTTGCTGCACATTGCAACCCTGAGTCTGGCTGCCACATCTGTTTCTAAATACTCACACTTCTATGGCCTGGCTTGCAAGCAATAACAGCAGAAGGAATATCGCCTGTGCTTCATTTTACCTTCCAAAACGTGTTCAATACACCTACTTAGACAACTCTACTTTTCCTTCATGTTATTTTTCCTCTGCAGAGGAGGTTTTCTCTTCCTTTCTTTTCCATATCTATCTATCTATCTATCTATCTATCTATCTATCTATCTATCGTCTATATATTTTTTTCCCAATTCTTGATTTTAATTAGGATTGTATCTGGCCCATCTCCCTGCCCCACCAAGGAGGCAATGTTTAGTCTACCACTTTCTACCCTCCATGATGTACAAAATATCTAGGCTAAAATGTTTTTAATCAAAACAACTGATTAATGGTTTACAAAGTTAATTTAGTACAGTATGACCAACATTAAAAGCAAAATAAAATAGTATAGGAGAACATAAAAATAACAGTTTATCACATATAGTATATTCTTATAGTAAGGGTATTTTTTGACACCAATTATATACATACATGCAGTAGGTATGCATGTGCATGTATTAGTTTTCTATTACTGCCATAACAAATTACTATAAATTTGTGGCTTAATAAATAAAGGACTGAATTAATGGCATTCACAGCAACCTGGATGGAATTGGAGACCATTATTCTAAGTGAACTAACTCAGGAATGGAAAACCAAACATCATATGTTCTTATTCATAAGTCTTAGCTAAGCTATGAGAATGCAAAGGCATGAGAATGATACAATGCACTTTGGAGACTCGGGGGGAAGGGTGGGAGGGGAGTGAGGGATGAAAGTGTATAAATTGGGTTCAGTGTATACTGGTCAGGTGATGGGTGCACCAAAATCTCACAAATCACCACTAAAGAACTTACTAATGTAACCAAATACCACCTGTTCCCCCAAAACCGAATAAAAAATAAAAGTAAATTTTAAAAATAAAAGTAAATTTTAAAAATCAAAAAATGTAGTGACTTAAAACAGCACCCATTTATTATCTCACAGATGTGTAGGTCAAAATTTCCAATTCCCATAGAAACCAGCTGCATAAAAGACTTCCTGTTTATGGATACAGTGTGGTTCAGTGGAGTCCTCTGCTTAGAATGCCACAGTACTGAAATAGAAGGGCCAGGCAGGCTGTATTCCTTTCTGGGAGTTCTAAGAATGAATCTACTTCCAAGGTAACTCAGGTGATTGGTAGAATTCAGTTCCATGTTGTTATTCTACTGAGGTCCTCATTTCCTTGCTGGCTCTCAGATTAGGATATTCTAGCTCTTGGAGGCCACCCACAATCCTTGGCTCATGGTTCTTTTTCTCTGCCTTCAAAGCTAGCAATGGCCGAGAATGAGATGAAATGAGTCAATTAGATTACAAAATTAAAAGAGGCAGTCACTTATGTAAGTACACTTGCAGGACTCTGAAAGTGAGTTACTCTTGAAATTTCATATCCTGGGTATCTTATTTACCTCACTCCTGACTCCATTGCAGTGTGTGCGTGTGTGTGTGTGTGTGTGTGTGTGTGTGTGTGTGTGTGTGTATTGTGTCACAATGAAAATTTTCTTGGAGTCAAAAAAGTTTGGAAGACTCTAGGCCAGTGGTTCTCAATTTTTTTTTTAAAATACTTTAAGTTCTAGGGTACATGTGCACAACATGCAGGTTTGTTACATATGTATACATGTGCCTTGTTTGTGTGCTACACACATTATCTCATCATTTACATTAGGTATATCTCCTAATGCTATCCCTCCTCCCTAACCCCTCCCCACAATAGGACCCGATGTGTGATGCTCCCCTTCCTGTGTCCAAGTGATCTCTTTGTTCAATTCCCACCTATGAATGAAAACATGCAGTGTTTGGTTTTCTGTTCTTGTGATAGTTTGCTAAGAATGATGGTTTCCAGCTGCATCCATGTCCCTACAAAGGACACAAACTCATCCTTTTTTATGGCTGCATAGTATTCCATGGTGCATATGTGCCACATTTTCTTAATCCAGTCTGTCACTGATGGACATTTGGGTTGATTCCAAGTCTTTGCTATTGTGAATAGTGCCGCAATAAACAAACGTGTGAAAGTGTCTTTATAGCAGCATGACATATAATCCTTTGGTTATATCCCCAGTAATTGGATGGCTGGGTCAAATGGTATTTCTAGTTCTAGATCCTTGAGGAATTGCCACACTGTTTTCCACAGTGGTTGAACTGGTTTACAGTCCCACCAACAGTGTAAAAGTGTTGCTATTTCTCCACATCCTCTCCAGCACCTGTTGTTTCCTGATTTTTTAATGATTGCCATTCTAACTGGTGTGAGACATGAAGTCCTTGCCCATGCCTATGTCCTGAATGGTATTCCCTAGGTTTTCTTCTAGGATTTTTATGGCTTTAGGTCTAACATTTAAGTCTCTAATCCATCTTGAATTAATTTTCGTATAAGGAGTAAGGAAAGGATCTAGTTTCAGCTTTCTACTTATGGCTAGTCAATTTTCCCAGCACCGTTTATTAAACAGGGAATCCTTTCCCCATTTCTTGTTTTTGTCAAGTTTGTCAAAGATCAGATGGTTGTAGATGCACGGTATTATTTCTGAGGGCTCTGTTCTGTTCCATTGGTCTATATCTCTGTTTTGGTACCAGTACCATGCTGTTTTCATTTCTATAGCCCTGTAGTATAGTTTGAGGTCAGGTAGCATGATGCCTCCACCTTTGTTCTTTTGACATAGGATTGTCTTGGCAATGCAGGGTCTTTTTTGGTTCCATATGAACTTTAAAGCAGTTTTTTCCAATTCTGTGAAGAAACTCATTTGTAGCTTAATGTGGATGACATTGAATCTATAAATAACCTTGGGCAGTATGGCCATTTTCACGATATTGATTGTTCCTATCCATGAGCATGGTATGTTCTTCCATTTGTTTGTGTCCTCTTTTATTTCACTGAGCAGTGGTTTGTAGTTCTCCTTGAACAGGTCCTTTACATCCCTTGTAAGTTGGATTCCTAGGTATTTTATTCTCTTTGAAGCTATTGTGAATGGGAGTTCATTTATGATTTGGCTCTCTGTTTGTCTGTTACTGGTGTATAAGAATGCTTGTGATTTTTGCACATTGATTTTGTATCCTGAGACTTTGCTGAAGTTGCTTATCAGCTTAAGGAGATATTGGGCTGAGATGATGGGGTTTTCTAAATATACAATCATGTCATCTGCAAACAGGGACAATTTGACTTCTTCTTTTCCTAACTGAATACCCTTGATTTCTTTCTCTTCCCTGATTGCCCTAGTCAGAACTTCCAACACTATGTTGAATAGGAGTGGTGAGAGACGGCATCCCTCTCTTGTGCCAGTTTTCAAAGGTAATGCTTCCAGTTATTGCCCATTTGGTATGATATTGGCTGTGGGTTTGTCATAAATAGCTCTTATTATTTTGAAATACATTCCATCAGTACCAAATTAATTGAGAGTTTTTAGAATGAAGGGCTGTTGAATTTTGTCAAAAGCCTTTTCTGCATCTATTGAGATAGTCATGTGATTTTTGTCTTTGGTTCTGTTTATATGCTGGATTACATTTATTGATTTGCGTATATTGAACCAGCCTTGCATCCCGGGGATGAAACCCACTTGATCATGGTGGATAAGTTTTTTGACGTGCTGCTGGATTCGGTTTGCCAGTATTTTATTGAAGATTTTTGCATTGACGTTCAACAGGGATATTAGTCTAAAATTCTCTTTTTTTGTTGTATCTCTGTCAGGCTTTGATATCAGGATGATGTTGGCCTCGTAAAATGAGTTAGGGAGGATTCCCTCTTTTTCTATTGATTGGAATAGTTTCAGAAGGAATGGTAACAGCTCCTCCTTGTACCTCTGGTAGAATTCGGCTGTGAATCTGTCTGGTCCTGGACTTTTTTTGGATGGTAGGCTATTAATTATTGCCTCAATTTCAGAGCCTGCTATTGGTCAATTCAAGGATTCACCTTCTTCCTGGTTTAGTCTTGGGAGAGTGTAAGTGTCCAGGAAATTATCCATTTCTTCTAGGTTTTCTAGTATATTTGCATAGAGGTGTTTATAGTATTCTCTGATGGTAGTTTGTATTTCTGTGGGGTCGGTGGTGATATCCCCTTTATCATTTTTTTATTGTGTCTATGTGATTCTTCTCTCTTTTCTTCTTTATTAGTCTTGCTAGCAGTCTATCAATTGTGTAGATCTTTTCAAAAAACCAGCTCCTGGATTCATTGATTTTTTGGAGGGTTTTTTGTCTCTATCTCCTTCAGTTCTGCTCTGATCTTAGTTATTTCTTGCCTTCTGCTAGCTTTTGAATGTGTTTGCTCTTGCTTCTCTAGTTCTTTTAATTGTGATGTTAGGGTGTCAATTTTAGATCTTTCCTGCTTTCCCTTGTGGGCATTTAGTGCTATAAATTTCCCTCCACACACTGCTTTAAATGTGTCCCAGAGATTCTGGTATGTTGTATCTTTGTTCTCATTGGTTTCAAAGAACATCTTTATTTCTGCCTTCATTTCGTTATGTACCCAGTAGTCATTCAGGAGCAGGTTGTTCAGTTTCCATGTAGTTGAGCGGTTTTGATTGAGTTTCTTAGTCCTGAGTTCTAGTTTGATTGCACTGTGGTCTGAGAGACAGTTTGTTATAATTTCTTTTCTTGTACATTTGCTGAGGAGTGCTTTACTTCCAATTATGTGGTCAATTTTGGAGTAAGTGCGATGTGGTGCTGAGAAGAATGTATATTCTGTTGATTTGGGGTGGAGAGTTCTATAGATGTCTATTAGGTCTGCTTGCTGCAGAGATGAGTTCAATTCCTGGATATCCTTGTTAACTTTCTGTCTCGTTGATCTGTCTAATGTTGACAGTGGAGTTTGAAGTCTCCCATTATTATTGTATGGGAGTCTAAGTCTCTTTGATAGTCTCTAAGGACTTGCTTTATGAATCTGGGTGCTCCTGTATTGGGTGCATATATAGGATAGTTAGCTCTTCCTGATGAATTGATCCCTTCACCATTATGTAATGTTCTTCTTTGTCTCTTTTGATCTTTGATGGTTTAAAGTCTGTTTTATCAGAGACTAGGATTGTAACCCCTGCTTTTTTTTGTTTTCCATTTGCTTAGTAGATCTTCCTCCATCCCTTCACTTTGAGCCTATGTGTGTCTCTGCGTGTGAGAGAGGTCTTCTGAATACAGCAAACTGATGGTTCTTGACTCTTTATCCAATTTGCCAGTCTGTGTCTTTTAATTGGAGCATTTAGTCCATTTACATTTAAGGTTAATATTGTTATGTGTGAACTTGATCTTGTCATTATGATATTAGCTGGTTATTTTGCTCGTTAGTTGATGCAGTTTCTTCCTAGCCTCAATGGACTTTACATTTTGACATGTTTTTGCAATGGCTGGTACCTGTTGTTGCTTTCCATGTTTAGTGCTTCCTTCAGGATCTCTTGTAGGGCAGGACTGGTGGTGACAAAATCTCTAAGCATTTCCTTGTCTCTAAAGGATTTTATTTCTCCTTCATTTATGAAACTTAGTTTGACTGGATATGAAATTCTGGGTTGAAGCTTCTTTTCTTTAAGAATGTTGAATACTGTTCCCCACTCTCTTCTGGCTTGGAGAGTTTCTGCCGAGAGATCTGTTGTTAGTCTGATGAGCTTCCCTTTGTGTGTAACCCGACCTTTCTCTCTGGCTGCCCTTAACATTTTTTCCTTCATTTCAACTTTGGTGAATCTGACAATTATGTGTCTTGGAGTTGCTCTTCTCAAAGAGTATCTTTGTGGCATTCTCTGTATTTCCTGAATTTGGATATTGGCCTGCCTTACTAGGGTGGGGAAGTTGTCCTGGATGATATCCTGCAGAGTGTTTTCCAACTTGGTTCCATTTTCCCTGTCACTTTCAGACACACTAATCAGACATAGATTTGGTCTTTTCACATAATCCCATACTTCTTGGATGCTTTGTTCATTTCTTTTTACTCTTTTTTTCTCCACACTTCTCTTCTCGCTTCATTTCATTCATTTGATCTTCAATCACTGATACTCTTTCTTCCAGTTGATTAAGTCAGTTACTGAAGCTTGTGCATTTGTCACGTAGTTCTCATGTTATGGTTTTCATCTCTATCAGTTCTTTTAAGGTCTTCTCTGCATTCATTATTCTAATTATCCATTCATCCATTCTTTTTTCAAGGTTTTTATTTTCTTTGAGCTGTTTACGTAGTTCCTCCATTAGCTCTGAGAAGTTTGATCAACTGAAGACTTCTCTCAACTTGTCAAAGTCATTCTCCGTCCAGCTTTGTTCCATTGCTGGCAATGAGCTGCGTTCCTTTGGAGGGGGAGATGCACTCTGATTTTTTGAATTTCCAGCTTTTCTGCACTGCTTTTTCCCCATCTTTGTGGTTTTATATGCCTGTGGTCTTTGATGATGGTGACGTACTGATGGGGTTTTGGTGTTGGTGTCCTTTCTGTTTGTTAGTTTTCCTTCTAACAGTCAGAACCCTCAGCTGTAGGTCTGTTGGAGTTTGCTTGAGGTCCACTCCAGACCCTGTTTGCCGGGGTATCAGCAGCGGAGGCTGCAGAAGATACAATATTGTTGCACAGCGAGTTTTGCTGTCTGATTCTCGCTCTGGAAGCTTCATCTCAGGGGTGTACCCAGCCATGTGAGGTGTGAGGTGTCGGTCTGCACCTAGTGGGGGATGTCTCCCAGTTCGGCTACTCAGGGGTCAGGGACCCACTTGAGCAGGCAGTCTGTCCATTCTCAGACCTCAACCTCCATGCTGGGAGATCCACTGCTTTCTTTAAAGCTATCAGACAGGGGCATTTACCTCTGCCGAGGTTACTGCTGCTTTTTGTTTAGCTATGCCCTGTCCCCAGAGGAGGAGTCTACAGTGGCAGGCAGGCCTCCTTGAGCTGCGGTGGGCTCCACCCAATTCGAGCTTCCTGGTGGCTTTGTTTATCCACTTAAGCCTCAGCAATGGCAGGCGCCCCTCCCCCAGCCTCGCCATCGCCTTGCAGTTAGAGCTCAGATTGCTGTGCTAGCAATAAGGGAGGCTCCGTGGGCGTGGGACCCTCTGGGTCAGGTGTGGGATATAATCTCCTGGTGTGCCATTTGCTAAGACCCTTGGTAAAGTGCAGTATTAGGGTGGGAGTTACCCGATTTTCCAGGTGTTGTGTGTCTCAGTTTCCCTTGGCTAGGAAAAGGAATTCCCTTCCCCCTTGTGCTTCCCAGGTGAGGCAATGTCTTGCCCTGCTTCTGCTCTCGCTGGTCGGGCTGCACCAGCTGACCAGCACCGATTGTCCAGCACTCCCCAGTGAAATGAACCCAGGACCTCACGTGAAAATGCAGAAATCACCCATCTTCTGTGTCACTCACGCTGGGAGCTGGAGGCTGGAGCTGTTCCTATTTGGCCATCTTGGGCGCCGGGCTTGGTTCTCAAATTTTAATGTGCATAAATCACCTGGGAATCTTGTTAAACTGCAGATTCTGATGTGGTAGGTCTGGGGTAGGGCCTGAGATTCTGCATTTCTAACAATGCTGGTGATTCCCAGAATATACATTGAGGAAGTTAACAAGCCCTCTAAATAATTCTAATATATGCTATCATTTCAGAACCACTGTAGTTCTCTTAAAACACTAATTACTGCACCCAACTTCTAAAGTGATTGATTTAGTAGGTTTAGGAAGAGACTTAGGAAGTTGTTAGAAATAAAACTTCCTAGGTGATGTTGCTGCTACTTGCCCAGGGAACACAGTTTGAGAACCATTATAGTGCTCTGGACCTCTGGGCTCCAAACTTACCTTATCAGGCTGGATTTCCTGCTTTGCTATCAGCTTCACATGGCTTATTGCAATTTCTCAACAGTGTCTTTCATTCATTTAAAAGCATATTTTAAAATATTCTTTCTTTTAAAATAGTTTAAATGATTTGAGGCTATATGACTTTGGGCTCTCTAGTATTCCATATTGCTAAAAATTGAACAAAATTCACACTGCTTTTACTTGATGGCTCAGCATTTGTCTTAATTCAATTCATTTCACTGAGGAGCTGCAAGGTTCATTTAAAATTTTTCTTGGTTAGGAAGCTAAGTTTTTTTTATTTTAGCTATACACAGAATCCCTTATCTTCCCTCAAATTCAGTAAGTTTCAGGGAGGGTAAAATATAACATATGAGTAAACTGCAGACAGAACTCAGAACATGATAACCCAAAATATGGCATCTTGGAATAGTGAGTGTCTTAAGCTGAAAAATTACTATGGAAGCAAGAAGGTCTCTTTGACCTTCTCCTGCCACCCTCTCTCCTCAAGCAGGCCATAGAATCTAGAATTCATTTTTCCTTTTCTCCCCTGAAGTGGGCCATAAAACCAAACTGACCTTTCCCTGAAGCAAGTTATGTGACCCTCATTCCAAAAGACCCTCATTCCAAAAGGCCCTCCATCTAACTTGATGAAAGGACCATCCTTATCTTTGAAGGCACAGAAAATAATCTGATAAAACAGGCCTTACTGATTTCCCCCCAGTTTATTACCATCATATCATCTTCCTTTTTGTCCAATCACGTTTCTTCACAACTGTCTATTTTTTAATTAGACTTAGCATAAAATATACAGAGATATTCCTGTTTTTTCCAGATCTTCATTTCTGAGGCTTCTGTGTCACTTACAATTTATAATAAATCAATTTTTATGCTTATATTAATCTGTTTTTTGTTATGGGGGTCTCAGTCATGAACCTTGAGATGGTTAAGGAACAAATGGTACTTTTTCTCTCCTATACTTACTGCCTTCTTTATCAGAAGCTCATGTCTTAATTTCTGATTGGTCTTCCTGAAAACCAGGATAGCCTCACTATCAAATAGATAGTAATCAGTAAATGCACATTAAGTAAAATATGGAAGTTGTTCAATACTTTTAAAAATTGCAGGGATTCTTAGGGTAAAGAATATTTTATGGCTCATCAATTATGAAACTCTAACATGAAACAAGAATTCAGTACATTAATCATTCTCAGGCATTCATTATATTCATCTTTAAGAGATGAAACTGAGTTCAAAGATGGCTTGTTCATCTCTGTAATGCCAGTGCCTATTACAGAGCCTGACACCTAACAGACACTCAGTAAATGTATGGTAAACGGATAGTGTTTGGATGAATGAACTAATCAATGACACAGAATAGAGCAGCATTAGCAACTAGAATAAAACATTGTTGTGTCTGAATCAGACATCAGGTAGATCACAATAAATTTGTTACTAGTAAAATTAGAAGATTTTGAAATTTGAAAAGAATAAAAGTTAATGCAAAAAAATAGCATCATTTTAATTCACTTACATTCTCTATGTTTTCTCAAGTGTAAGTTTTTTGAGGGTCACTTCATTAGGAATTGTTGATAATCTTCGGAATCTACTGTCTCTTCTGCAGTCCTCCATCTAGATATATGTCTTGTGATTGCATCACATGTGTTTTGTGATGCACTGTGGTTCCATAATAAAGTTCTTTTTGAGAGCCACTGAAATATATCACCCAAATGATATATTTCCAATCATTTATAATAAAATAATTTATATAATTATTTCAAATTAATGTTATTACATGAAATAAAATGATATTTATATTAAGCATTACTTTTTGCCTAATAATTTATAATATAAATCACACAGGAAAACAATTGCAGTTTATTTAAACATGAGTAGTAATTATTAATCATATATCATGACATAATTACAAATTATTACATAAATGATTTGCTCTTCAAAAGAACATTTTTCTTAAGTTTCAATAGTTTCTAAAATATTTGAAAAATTCTTTGCTTAGAAATTTTTCTTTCTCAGTTTCTTCTCCTAAAATCAAGACAATTATATTCACAAGCTTGTAATAAATTTTTTATAAAGTTTTGGAAGAGTAAGGAGACGTGACATTCTCTTCTATATCATTACAGCAATTTTGAGGAAAACTTTGACAACCCAAAAAGCAAAGTGAAAAGAAAAATGAGACAGGCACATTGTTTAATATACAACAGCACTTTTTAATATTCTTTATACTATTGTTAGTTAATAGAACTTCTGAAACTTTTTTTTTCCTCCATTGAAAACCAGGATTTGAGGTAACCCACAAGATTGATTTATTTTCTGGTTCAACTGCAAAGAGGACAGAGTATCTTAGACTATTATTGAATAATAGAAGACATATGCTATTAATATAGAAAGCATACAAAAATATGTAGTCTATCCGGAACATTGAGGAAAATACACTGGCGTGTCTTCACTATGTATAACATTGACACCATCAATACTATATCACCATGATGATATGAGATAAAGTATGTTAGCCACCTAGGAGCATAGATAAGAACCCTTTCTGATCAATCTTTCACTATTAAAAAATAAGGTATTCTTTTGTTTGCTCTATGGAATATATCACTGCAGGGTGCATATTCATTACGTTAGAGATGCGTATCCACTCTGAACTTTTGCAAGGCTATTTTCTGTATTTCAGAACCACCTACATGTTTTCACTAATTTAAATAATTCTAGTCCTCTCTATATTCTTGTTTGCTACAAAATGACTCTTGAAAATGGTAACTTCAGACTTTCAAGTTGTTGGTCTTATTTTATTCCAAGCTTTTGTTTAATTGCTGGCAACTCAGAAGCTCCAATATATGTTCACTTAGTACTTCAGCCCCATTGATCTTTCAAAAACTATTCTATTACATTGTAGTGAGTAGTTGAATATGTTTTTAAATAAAATTGTAAGCAAGTCATTTTGTTTACATAATATATATTAAATTATATAAAAAATTAAAAATAATTATATAAAATAATTTTATATATTTATAATTAATGCTTATTACATTAAATAAAACCTAAACAAGTCTCCTTTCCACTTTATATACTTTGCCATTATGTAGAGCAAATATTCTGCGAATGTAATTGGTGTACCTCTTTAAGATATCCAGCAATAATATTACTCAGCTGATTTATTTGTACATTTAATTAGAGAAAATATCAGGACTCTCAAATATTAAAGCCACTTTAAAAAGATAACAATGTAGCCATTGTGGATATTTAGAGGAGCTGATGCAGACTCTGAAGGCAACTTCTGGAGTTCTATGCATATATTAAATATTGTTAGCATCATGGAACTAAGTGCATAACACACCAAGGTGGTGCTTTTGAAATGAACAGCACCCTTTAATGGATGAACCATAGTTCAACAAATCTCCCCTAGTTCCTGGGACTGCCTTTGCCTTCATGTTCATGGATGTTTTCTTAAGTTGTTGTGACAGAACAAGTATGGAGAGGGAGATTTAAGACCATGCTGAGGTAATTATTGTTGAAAAGAACTGAATTAGGTCAAAATAAGACTCACAAACATGATCTTGATTTTTGAAATTGCTTTATATATTTTCTGATGACCAGCTTATTCCATTATCCAAGCCCAGGTCATGTGTCCCCTCTTTTCTCATTCATTCATTTCCCCCACCCCCATTCAATAAGCATGAGCACCTGCTATGGGCCAAGCACTATTCCAGGTGCAAGGCATCACCAGAGAGAAAGGAGAAAATGATCTGTGCCATCACAGAGGTAATTGAACATTTTTTAAAAATTATGTTGTGGTGATTAACATAGTTTTGTTATTTAGGCATATTTTGATCTCCTGTTAGATATAAAGTGTTTTGATGTCAGCCTCATGGTCTAATTCATGAATATTTTCCCCATTGCACTTATCACAAGGTCTTACCACTATAAAACCATTGAAGTGTGATGATTAAATGAATGATCAAATAGAGGACCGAATGAATCAATATCTGGTCTATTATGCCTGAGCAATGCAATATAATTTTTACTCTTTTGAAATAGCACAAAACAAGCTCAGCCTTTCAATTAGAGTCATATAAAATTTGGGGGCACCAAAAAGCTATCATAATAAAATTTTAAAAGTCATCCAAACCTATTTATTCGGAATTTTGGAATGCATTTTTATAACCTAACCTAACCAAACCAGGAAGGGAAAAAAGGCTGAAAATGTAGAATGGTATATTTACCTAATACACTTAACACTTAGAAGAGGCCATTAATGTGTATTATAAAATAATGGTATTTTATGAAATTGCAGCAGGGAAGTTTTTTATACTTCCCTAAATATTTCTTTTTGCATAATAATGACTCAATGAACAAAGCTTAGAAATTATCTCTGCACTTTGGTTTATTTAGAAAGAGTTTCCTTTCATGTGTGTAAATGATCTTTGAAGAAATAAGTTACATAGGTAATTTTTTTTTAAATGAGATTAATATGAACAAAATTTAGGGAAGAGAGGAAAGGAAATGTCTATTGGAAATGTCTTTCGCTGAGGCATCTTCCTTCCTTTCTGAGATGTCATTTGGGTTTCTCTTATTCCGCTCTGTTCTTTAGCTTTTAATTTCTTCCTATACTTCCTGCCCCAACATTGTCATTTTATCTTTACTTTTTTATATACTTAAATTATTTTGGTATAAATTATTTTTGTTCATGAGCAGACTCAATTACATTTTTTATACAAGGTATTTCACTTAACTTTGAAAAATGTTCTTCAGTTTCAAAAGGCATGGGGCAAGGGAAGAATTTATTTCAAATTTATGGTTTTGCCCAGAAATTCAGAGGCAGAGTTATGCAATAGTAGTAAAATGGACTATAGCTCCTCACATGCACACACACATTTGCTTCACTCTTCCTTTCAAGATGCAGAATAGTTAGCATAAGGGAAGGCGAATGTCGGTCACCACCACTTGCCATCAATTTGCAAGACTGATGTCTAGAGAAAAGTTACAAATGATGGAGTTATGAAAGATGTTTGTCTTGAACCCCATAACTTTAAAAAAATTGGGTATATGTAATGTTACATACATACTGAAAAGTATATCATACATATACATATGGTTTGAAGAATGGTTATGATAATAAAATAAACATCAGTGTATCCTCCATGTTAAGAAATCATATCCACCCAGTACTTCAGAAATGCCCTGTGTACTCTTCTTTCCTCCAGCAAAGGAAACCACTATCTGGTGTTTTGTGTTAATTATGTCTTTGGTTTTCTTTATGGTTTTGCCACTTACTTATGTATCTCTAAACAATGTATTGTTTAGTTTATTTTTGTTTTTAACTGAGTAAAAAGTGCAAACCTAGCTGTGTAAGAAAAGGAGAATATTGCCACTATACTATTAGAGGAAGGTTCCAGGGAAGGTAAGCCAAATAGAATTTCTGGGCCACATGCTGGTCTCAACTTCCTTTGGAGTTTACAAGTGCCCCTCCTGAGGAAACTGGAAAAAGGACAATTTGATAAGAATTTGTCCTAGAAAGCATAAAGAAATTTGGCAGAAAGGTGGGCTAGATGTGAAACCAGATACCAAGAAAAAGCATGGCCACAGAGAGTGGGCTGCTTTCTGTTTTCTGTTTACAGCCCACAGAGGCCCAACTCCAGCTCTCAGGAGTATATTAAAGCAGAACCTTTCTGCAGGATAAAATGAGAGTCCTCAGCTGATCCAGGCATAAGGCTTAGAAGGGAGAGTGGGGACCTCATTAGCACATGGGCCAGTTCTCCTGAATATTCTGTTCCTGGATTTAAAAAATAGCAGAATTTTAGCAGGGATCCTAGTGATGACAAACCACATCACATTGAATAACACTTTTGTAACCTATATTAGAAGCTCAAAGTACAGTGAAGTCTTCATCTCTAGAAAGAGAAACCTGATATAACTCTTAAATGACATTTCTCCATCTCTGAAAAAAACTTAAACATCAAACAGGTACTACACTGGCTTTAACACAGAATCAAGACAGATCCGGTAAGATCTCATGCAAACCTGTCTCTCTAACCTCATGTCTCACCACTTTCTCTGTGCTGTGACAATGCTCACATATTTGCACTGCTTGGAACACATCCCATTTTTTATCCCTCTTTGTCTCTGTTCATATTGTTCTCTTGTTTCGGGGCTCACTTCCTGCCTAATTTCCCTGCCAAACTTCTCATCCTTTAAGATTCATATCTCTATTATACAATAGCTATTCCTTCAGCCTCCTAGGTGGTACTTGTCTCTGTGTTCCTGTAATACTTTTCACTTATCACTGGCATAGCCTCATCAAATTGTATTTTAACCTGCATACTCCCCTGCCTTTCTGTGAACTTCTTAAGATCAATGAGTGCAACTCATATATTGTTTAACCATAACTGTATACCATTATCACATCTAAACGCTAACAATAATATCTTATTGTCAGCAAATGTCCAGTGTTAAAAGTTCTCTGTTTATCTCATACCTCATTTGTATTTGTTAATATAGGATTAAAAGAATGTCCATGTATTGCAATTGGTTGATCTCTTAAGTCTCTTTTCGTCTCGAAATTACTCTTCCATTTCCTTTCCTTTTCTTTAATCTGAAAATATATTTGTTGAGGAGCTGGGTGTTTTTCTTTAGAATTTCCATTTTCTTTCCCATGGAGTAATTTTTTATATGCCTCTGACTTTTATATTTCCTCTAAATTGGTAGTTAGATCTAGAAACCTGATCAAGCTTGAACATAAGCATCCATTGACAGATAAATGGGTAAAGAAAATGCAGCATTTTCTTTATATATATGTATGTGCTGCATTTTCTTTATCCATTTATCTGTCAATAGATGCTTAGTTTGATTCCATATCTTGGTAATTGTGAAGAATGCTGCAATGAACATAGGAATGCCAGTATCTCTTCAATGTACTGATTTCATTTTTTAAAATACATATACCCAGAAGTGGGATTGCTGGATCATATAGTAGTTCTGTTTTTATTTTTTTGAGGAATATCCATACTGCTTTCCATAATAGTTATGCTAATCTACATTCCCACCAATAGTATACAAAGATTTCCATTTTCTCCACATCCTTGCAACATTTGTTTTGTCTTCTTGATAATAACCATTCTAAGAAGTGTGAGGTGATAGCTCACTGTGGTTTTTATTTGCATTTCCCTAATGATTAGGAATGTTAAGAATTTTTTCATATGTTTTCTTTTAAGAAATGTCTGTTCTCATCTGTTGCCCAGTTTAAAATTGGGTTATTCATTTTCTTGCTATAAAGTTGTTTCAGTTCCTTATATATTTTGAATATTAACCCCTTATCAGATGTATGATTTGCAAACATTTTCTCTCCTTTTGTAGGCTGTCTCTTCACTTATTTTCTTTGCTGTCCAGAAGCTTTTTAGTTTGATACAATCCCATTTGCCCAGTTTTGCGTTTGTTGCCTGAGCTGTGGGGGTCATATCCAAAATGTAATCTCCCAGACCAATGTAAAGAAGCTTTTTCCCTATGTTTTCTTTTAGTAGCTTTATAGTTTCTGGCCTTACAATTAAGTACGTAACCTATTTTCAGTTGAGTTTTACATATGGCACAAGAAATCAGTCTAATTTCATTCTTTTGCATGTGTGTATTCATTTTTCCCAAAACCACTTATTGAAGAGACTGTCCATTCCCCGTGGTGTGTTCTTGCTGCCTTTGTTGAAGGTCATTTGACTGTAAATGTATGGATTTCTTTTTGGGCCCACTATTTTCTTCGATTGGTCTATATATTTGTTTTTATGCCAGTACTCTGCTGTTTTATTATACCTTTGTAGTATATTTTGAAGTCAGATGGTGTGATGCCTTTAGTTTTGTTCTTTTTGCTCAAAATTGCGTTGGTTATTCAGGATTTTTGTGGTGCTATACAAATTTTAGAATTAAAAAAATTTCTGTAAAAACCTCATTGGAATTTTTAGTAGGAATTTCATTAAATCCGTAGGTCACTTTGAGTAGTATAGGCATTTTTATGATATTAATTCTTCCAATCCATGAAAATAAGATATTTTTCCATTTATTATTTCATCTTCAATTTATTTCATCAATATTTTATAGTTTTCAACATAGAAAACAATGTAGAAACTCCCTGGTTGAATTTATTTCCAAATATTTTTTGTATTTTTAAAATGCTATTGTATAGAATTTTATTGATTTCTATTTGGATAGTTTGTGGTTAGTGTACAGAAATGCTGTTGATTTTATAGCTGACCTTGCACTATACAACTTTATGGAATTTATCAGTTCCAAGGGTTTTTGGTGAAATCTTTACAGTTTTCTATGTATAAGGTCATGTCATTAGCAAAGAGGGACAATTTTACTGCTTTCTTTTCAATTTTGGTGCTTTTTATTTCTTTTTCTTGCCTAACTGCTTTGGCTAGGACCTCCAGTACTATATTGAATAGAAGTGGTGAGAGTAGAGATCCTTGCTTTATTACTAATCTTAGAGGGAAAGCTTTCAACTTTTTACTGTGTAGTATAATGTTAACTGTAACCTTGTCATGTGTGGCCTTTATCATGTTGAGAAACATAACAAAAAAAATTGATATATTCTTTCTGTAGTTATTTGATGAGAGTTTTAATCATAAATGAATGTTGAATCTGTCAAATGCTTTTTCAGCATCTATTGAAATAATCACATGATTTTTATTTTTCATTTTATTAAGTCACATCAATTGATTTGCATATGTTAAACCATCTTTGCAACCCAAAAATAAATACCACATAATCATGGTATATGATTCCTTTAATGTGCTGTGGAATTTGGCTTTATGTACTTTTTGAGGATTTTTGTGGTTCATCAGGGATGAAGATTCTTGATTGCATATGTCTATTTGTCTTAATTCTCTATATGCCTATTTTATAAAAATTCTTATGTTATTTAATTCCTCTTACTCTTGGTTACCTTTTGGCTGAAAAAATGTGACATTTTTCATAGCAATTATTTGTTTATTTTTAATACTTTAAAATATTTTGATTGGCATATATATACATACTTCTTGTAATAGAATAGCTATTATGAAAAAGACAAAATACAAGTGTTGCAAGTATGTAGAGAAAAGAGAAACTTTGCACACTGTTGGTGGGAATATAAATTAGTACAACTGTTGTGAAAAATGATATGGTGATTCCTCAAAAATTTAAAAACAGAACTACTATATGATCCACCAATCCCACTTCTAGATATATATATATACATATATTTTAATGACATCAGTACATTGAAGAGATACCTGCATCCCTATGTTCATTGCAGCATTCTTCACAATTACCAGTAAAAATATATTTATATATATATGTGTGTGTGTGTATATATGTGTGTGTGTGTGTGTGTATACACACACACAATTTTAAAAATTCATTTTGGTAGAGATGAGATCTCAATATGTTTCCTGGGCTAGTCTCAAACTCCTGGACTCAGGCAACCCTTCTTCCTTAACTTCCCAAAGTGCTGTGATTACAGGTGAGAGCCACTTTGCCCAGCCTGCTTTATATGTTTGAACATATATCATATTCATAAAGGTTTGATGCTGTTGTGTGTTCTTAGTAGATTGTTCCTTTTATCAATATTAATAATCATTTTTGATTTCCTGGAATTTTTACCAGGAAAATTTTTTGCTGACTAGTATGGCAGGAAAATTGCTATGTAATCATTATGTTAATATTTGGCAGATTTTTAAAATATCCCTTTATTTTTTAACACTTTTCTTTTTTTCAGGTTTATCTTTTGGTAAATAATAAATAGCTACATTTTTATCTTTTTAGCAACCTGACATCTCTGTCTTTTAATAGGTCTAATAAAACAACTCACATTATGTGATTCTCCTTTTTGGGTTCTGCCAACAGGAAGCATTATAATATATCACTTGGCTCAGCACATAGGTAATGTTTGTTCACTTTTGTCTGGACCCTGACCACAGGGAGATTGTGACATAATGCTGGGCCCAGCACCAATGTGAGGTCACTCTCCAGCTTTGGTACTGCACAGAACAGACACTGTGACATATATCTAGGCCAATTGCCTAGGTGAAGTGAATCTCCTCTCTTGCCAAAGTCCTTCCCACAAAAGGGGTTTTAATATATCACTGAAATCAGCATCCAAGTGATGTGACACTTCTGCCAGGGTCCTGCCCACAACGTGGATTGTGACATCTCACTGGACCCACAAACATGTAGGTTATGAGACTTTCTTGCCTTATCTCTTGCCACCAGTGATATTGTGCCATTATACCTGAGACTATAACAAAAGCCTAATAACAACTCATGTGCATGGAGCCGGGACATGTGCAGGATGGTGACTCAAACTTTTCCACAAGTGTAATTGTGACATATCCCTTTGCCCAGCTCCTGAGTGATTTACTAATTATGTCTATGTATAGCCCACAAGTCAGATTGTGATGAATACCTTGGTCAAGCCCCTTGGTGATTTGACAGCGCTATCTTAACAATGTCCTCATAAGGGATTGTAAAATATTTCTGGACTCATCTTCTAGGTTACATGACTCTTCTCTCCTGCCTGTACACTGCTTCCTTTGGTAATTGTAGCATTTTTAATACTGCATCCAAATGATATGACTTTCATGCCTGGGCCCTGGCAACAGAAGGCATTGTGACAAATTTTGGGGCCCATCATTTAGGTGATATGACTCTCCTCTTCTGCCTGGACACTGCCAACAAGGGACATTGTGCCACAGAGCTGGACCTAGAGCACAAGTTATGTGACATTTCTGATGGGACCCTGCCTACAAAGAGAATATTGAAATATTTCTGGCCCAGCATTTAGGTGATGTGGCTGTTCTGTCTGCTTCATAACCAAGCAGGAAATTGTAACATAAATAGGCACAGCGTACAGGAATAGTAATGACTCTTATACGTGGACTCAGCCAATAGAGGATATTTTGACTCTTATAACTAAATTCAGGAACATGCATGATGTCCTGGGTCATCTTCTTGTACAAAGGTCATGAAAGATTACAACATTCACATGTATTTTACAAAGTCTTTGAATTATACAGACAGAGCCAAAGCAGGGCTCAGCACACAGGTGACATTGTGAGTCTTGCATGCACACCCAGCTGACAGTAATGACTGTCATCATCTCACATGGATGAAGCAGACTGTCACTCACGAAAACAGGACATGTGTGGTATTGTAAATCTCATCTCTGGAATTTTCTGACAGTGTGATTGTGATATAAATCTTTTCCAAGATTTTCCAAATTACACAAACACCTGTGTAATTTGACTCTCCAGACTTGTTCCAACCCATATATAGGATTGTGATGTCTACCTAGGCCAGCCTCCAGGTGATGTGATTCTCCTGCCTGGGCCCTTCTCTCAGTAAGCATTGTGACATATCACTGGATCTGGCATCCAGGTGATGTTACATTCTTGCCTGGGACATGCCCACCAAAATTGTTGTGACATATTTCTGTGTCCACCTCATACTTGATGTAACTCTCCTCTCTGGAATGGGCCCTGCACAAAGAAAGGATAGTGACATATTTCAAGGCCAGGTACACAGGTGAACGTACTCTTTTGCCAGAGCCATGCCCAATGGAGGGCATTGTGACATATCTCTGGGCCTATCACTGAAGTGAAGTGATGCCCTTCATGGACCCTTACTCACATGGAGCATTGTGAAATAATCAGAGAACCTGTACTTAGGTGATGTAACTCTCTTGCCTGAGTGCTGTCCTAAGAGAGCCTTGTGACATATCTCAGGACCCAGCACCCAGGTGATGTGGCTATTCTGCCTGGTTTCTGCCCACATGCTACGCTGTGACATATTTCTAGGGAAGCACCTAGGTGATGTGACTCTCCTTGCCTGCCTCAGCCCTGCCTACTGGTGACACTGGGACATGTCTCTGAGCCCATAACCTAAGTGATGTGACTCTTTTTCTGCCTGAACCTTCACCATAGGAGGATTTTGACACATTGCTGAGCCCAGCACTCAGGATATGTGACTCTCTTTTTTTTTACTGAGCCATTCCCACAAAAAAGGAATTTTGACCTATTGCACAGCCCAGCACCCAGATGATGTTACTCTTCTGCCTGGGTTCTACATAAAGAGGAAATTATGGCATATTGTATATTTCTGGGCCCAGCACCCTTGTGATGTGACTCTTCTGCCCATGCTGGAGCCAGCAAAGTTATTTTGACATATCTTAGGCCCATTATGTAGGTGTTTTGGCTCTCATAAGTTGGCTGGGTTTTTTCCACATATGGAATGGTGACATATTGCTGGGTCAAACACCCAGATAATATGACCCAATTTTCTATACCCAGGCTAGAGAAGGCGTTGTGACATATTACATGGCATAGCATCTAAGTGATGTTACCCTCCTGCTTAGTTTTTACCCACAAAAGGAATTATGATACATATCTTGCTTCAGTTCACAGACATGATGATCAAACTTATATTGGGATTCAGCCAATAGGAGGTATTTTGCCTCTCTTTGTTAAGCTTAGGACAATATGTAAGGTCCTGGGTTGCATATTCATACCAAGCTCACAGAAGCTTACAACACTAACTTATATTTTATAAACATTTTTGTGGTAGAGAGATTCATAACAGGGCCCAGCAAAAAGTTCAGATTGGGACACTCTGTTACACACCCAAGTGAAATTAAAAGTTGTCCACATCCCACATTTATAATGCCCACTGCTGAGGTCCTGAGTCTAACAAGGGAATACAGCACAAAGTTAAAATTGTGACTTCTATATGTAGATGTGGACACAAGTGGGATGGTGACTCATCTCTGGACCCAGCCCACAGGAATAATGGATCTTATCCTTAACCATGCCTGTAGGAGAGATGTTGACTATCAAACCTGGGTTTAGGGCAATATGTAAGAGTGTGAGTCCATACCAGCATGTAGGCCTCAGAGAGGTTTGCAACTCTCATGCAGGTTTTATAAAGTCCTCAGATGTTGAAGAGAATGTCATACATTGGCCCAGCACACACGTGAGATTGTGACTCTAATATACACATTCAGCTAAAGGTTAAGGATGTCACCCTCAAAGATGATGAGATTGTGTCATATCACTGGGCATAGTACCCAGGTGCTGAGAATTTTGGCTCAAATTTCTTTCCATGGGTGCAATGTTACATATCACTGGGTCAGAATCATGATAATGTGACTCTTCTACCTGGGCCCTGCCAACAGGGGATATTATCACATATCTCTGGGCCTGCCAGCTAGGTGGTGTGTCTCTCCAACCTGTACCCTGCTCCCAGAGGACATTTTGAAATAACGCTGAGTCTAGCATCTAGGTAATGTAACTCTCTTTTCCTGCCTGGGTTCTGCTTACCAAAGGAATTGTGACATTTGGCTAAATGAAAAACCTAGGTGGTATGTCTCTCCTCTGTTTTCAAGAGTTTGTATCTGTGCTGCATTCTGTTTCATTACTTTGGTGTTCTACCTTTATACTGGCACCAAAGTTCTTTGATCACTGTAGGCTTGTTTTGTGTTTGGAAATTATTAAGTGTAATGCTTCCAATACTTTTCTACTTTTTAAAGATTGTCAGGCTTTTCAAGGTCCCCTGAGATCTTACGTAATTTTGTGGTTTATTTTTTCTATGTTTGGAAAAGTATAATTTAAAATTGAAAAGGGGTGTGTTGAATGTATGGGTCACCTTAAGCAGCATGGACATCTTTGCCTTATTATGTCTTCTAACCATCGAAAAAGAGCATGCTCAAAAGTTTGTTGTTGGCCAGGCCCGGTGGCTCATGCCTGTAATCCTAGCACTTTGGGAGGCTGAGGAGGGCAAATGGCAAGGTCAGGACATTGAGACCATCCTGGTCAACATGGTGAAACCCCTGTTTCTACTAAAATACAGAAAAATTAGCTGGCCATGATGGTGTGTGCTTATAGTCCCAGCTACTCAGGAGACTGAGGCAGGGAATCGCTTGAACCTGAGAGTTGGAGGTTGCAGTGAGCCAAGATTTTTTTGCCACTGCTCTCCAGCCTAGCAACAGAGTGATACTCTGTCTCAAAAAAAAAAAAAAAAAGAAAGAAAAGAAAAGAAAAAGAAAAAGAAAAAAGCTGTGTTGTTCAATTTTTATATTTTTTGAATTTTTCAGTTTTTCTCCTGCTACTGATTTCTAGTTTCATTCCACTTGCACTATAAATAATTGTCTGTAAAATTTCAATTTACAAAAAGTGTTAAGTCTTCTTTTGTGGTGTCACATGTGTTCCATCTAGGAAAATGTTTTATGAGCTGTTGAAAATAATGTGTATTCTCTTGTCTGTATATACGTTTGTTAGGTGTAATTATAGTATAGTGCATTCAAGTTTTTCATTCCCTTATTGATAGTCTGTCTTGCTTTATTTATTACTGACAGTGGGATATTGATATGTCCTTTTTTTATTATATTGCTGTCTATTTTTGCTTCAATTGTGTCAATGTTTGCTTTGTGTGTTTGGGAAAACTGTCATATATTTACAGGTTCTCAGTGAATGAACTCTCTTACCGTAATTGAATACCCTAGTTTATCTCTTTGAATTTTCACATAAAGTAAATTATATGAAATATGACAGTTTTCAACTTAATAAGTTGTTGCCTCTTCTCCTCTCATTTGTTTAACACCTGCGTGGAATGCATTTTTCATCTTGCCATTTTCAGTCTATTTTTTTAATTAGTTCTGAAGTGATTCTCTTGAACATATGACATAGATAGATCTTGATATAGATCATGATATAGTTAGGGGTTTTTTTTTTCCGTTTTGAAGGATACTTTCGCTGGATATAGTATTCTTGCTTACACTCTTTTTTTCCAGTGTTTTAATTATGTCATCCTCCTCCATTCTTGCCCAAAAGATTTATTTTCATAAATTTACTGGTAATCTTGCAGAAGCATACATATATATAACATATCTCTTTTTTCTTCCTGCATTCCAGATTCTCTTCTTGTCTGTGACTTTCAAAACATTGTTTATGTTGTGTCTTGTTAGAAATCTCTTTGTGTCAATCTTAGCTGAAATTTGCTAAGCTTCTTGATTTTCTTATATTTTTTACTAACGTAGAAGTGCATATTAGTCTTTTTTTGTACTTCTACTCCACAATATTTATTTCTTTTTGTGCCTTTTATCTTTTTGTTGTTTTCATTTTTTATTTTATTTTATTTTATTTGTTTCCATTTTATTTATTGAGCATCACTGAGGTGGTAATTTTAATTTTGGGGGTTAATTTATTTTTTTCTTTTAACAAATAGATCTAGACATTCATTCAAATTGTCTCAGGTAATTTTTACGTCTCCCTTTTTTATAACTGATTTCTGGATATTCATTTTTATCTTTGACCCATATTATCTTGATATTTTGTATATGTTGTAATCGTAGGTTGAAATTTGTATAACATAAAGCCATATGTCAAAATCCTTATTAAGTGGCTTTTGTCTGGGGAAATACGATACCAATTTTTTAGGCTAAAGATTCTCAGAGTCTTTCAAGCCTGTTCTATGGAAGTTTTATCTGGTCTTGTGTGTTTTTTAGTTAAAAAGCATTCCCCATGTTTTTTCTTTTCTTTTTTTCCTCCTTTTTTTTTTTTTTTTTTTTTTTTTTTTTTTGAGTTGGAGTTACACTCTTGTTGCCCAGGCTGGAGTGCAATGACATTATCTTGGATCACTGCAATCTCCAACTCCCAGATTCAAGCAATTCTCTGGCCTCAGCCTCCCAAGTAGCTGGGATTACAGGTGCCTGCCACCACGCCTGGCTAATTTTTGTATTTTTAGTAGAGATGGGGTTTCACCATGTTGACCTGGCTGATCTTGAACTTCTGACCTCAGGTGATCTGCCTATCTCAGCCTCCCAAAGTGTTGGGATTCCAGGCGTAAGCCACCACTCCCAGCCATTCCCCACGTTTCTTATTGAAATCCTGTAGTCAGTTGCTATACCAATTTTCTGTCTATGATACTGAAGTGTTTCTTCTCTTGTAAGAGTCATTTACTTTTGGTCTCAGTTGTCCCAAACTGTCAAAGTATACCACCTTTCCTTTCAATACTGTCATGGAATATAGAAATTAGTCTTTGGTAAGGTCTCAAAAAGCCAGAAGCATGGACACAGGTGCCACTATTTTATTTATTTTTGGAAGGGAAAGACAGGAGTTAGAAGTCTGCATTTAAAGTCATCATAGGATGAAGAATGGCTGTGGTGGGTAAATACAAAATACCCTTATTACACTTCTGTGTGGTTCTCAGTATTTTGCTCACTTCGGGTGCTGCACACACTTAGCTGGTTCTTAGACTTCTCACAAAGGCATTTTGGTCAGTATATTTCTGTTAAGTTAATATGTTTATAAAGGAATTAGAGCCTGTGGTACTTTATTGTCAACTTGTTAGTGTGCTTCGTGTAATTATATGGTTGTAAAGTGTATTCACCTGAATCTAATGAGGAATAAATTTTTTTAAATTCACCTGGGTCTTTTCATTTTACTGCAGAGATATTGCTGGAGCACGACATAAAAGATTCATTTCAAAAAGTGATTCTGATAAAATATGGAAGCTGTGACCTTAATAGTTTATTTAAAGAAAGACTACCAAAGTGTTGCTAATTGCAAGGGGCAGAAAGCAGTTATAATGGCCTTCATCAATGTTTGTCAACTACCCATAGCAAAACCTGTCAATGTAATAAATGTGGCAAAGCTTTTGAGTTACGCTCAATCTTTACTGAACATAAGAAAATTTTTAGCAGAAAGAAATACTGCAAATGTAAAGAATGTGGCAAAGACTGTAGGTTGTTCTCAGATTTTACTGAGATTTTACAGAAGAGAATTCATACTGCAGAGAGATGCTACAGATGTGAAGAATGTGGCAAAGCCTTTAAAAAGTTACTGATCATAAACGAGTTCATAGTGGAGAGAAACCCTACAAATGTGAAGAATGTTTCAAAATCTTTACCTGCTCCTCAACCTTTATTCAACACAAGAGAAATCTGGAGACAGACTGAACGAATGGGAAGAATGTGGTAAAGCCTTTAAGTTTTTCTCAGACCTTACTAATCATAAGAGAATTCATACTGGAGACAAACCCTACACATGTGAAGAATGTAACAAAGCCTATAGGTGGTCCTCAGACTTTACTAAACATAAGATAATTCAGACTGGAAACAAACCCTACAAATGTAATGAATGTGGAAAAGCTTTTATGTGGTTCTCGGCCCTTAGTAAACATAAGAGAATTCAAACCGGAGAGAAACCCTACATCTGTGAAGAATATGGCAAAGCCTTTACCCACTCCTCAACCCTTATTAACCATGTGGAAGAGAGACCTTACAAATGTGAAGAATATGGCAAAACCTTTAGGTGCTTCTCGGACCTTACTAATCATAAGATAATTCACACTGGAGAGGAAACCCTACAAATGTGAAGAATGTGGCTAAGCATTGATCTCATTCTCACACCTCATTAGAGATAAGAGAATTCATACTAGAGAGAAGCTCCACAAGTGTTAAAACTATGGAAAAGCCTTTAATGAGTCCTTGTATTGTGTTCAACATCAGAGACTTAATACTGAACAAATGCGGTATAAAGGTAATGACTGTTGAAGAACATTTAACATCTTGGAAGGTCTCTAAGAACTTGTTTTATAACCTGGGTGCTTTTGTGTTGGACATATATAGCACTTTACTATTATGTAATGCCCTTCTTTGTCTTTTTTAAATCTATATTGATTTAAAGTCTGTTTTGCCAGAAACTAGGATTGCAACCCCTGCTTTTTTTTCTGTTTTCTATTTGCTTGGTAGATTTTCCTTTTTCCCTTTATTTTGGGCTTATTTGAGATGGGTGTCTCAATTACAGCATACCATTAGATATTCATTCTTTATTCAGCTTGCCACTCTGTTTTGTAATTGGGGCACTTAGCCCATTTACATTTAAGGTTAGTATTCATATATGTGGATTTGATTCTGTCACTATGATCTTAGCTGGCTATTTTGGACCTTTGTTTATGTTGTTGCTTTATAGTGTCAGCAATTTATATACTTTAGTGTGTTTTTGTAGTGACTGGTAATAGTCTTTTTCTTATTTAGTGCTTTCTTCAGAAGCTCTTGTAAGGCAGGTCTTGTGGCAATAGATTTCCTCAGCATTTGCTGATCTGAATAGGATCATATTTATTTTTCACTTCTGGAGCTTACTTTGGTTGGATATGAAATTCCAGGTTGGAACTCTTCTTTTAAGAATGTTGAATATTGGCCCCTAATCTCTTTTGACTTGTAGGATTTCAGATGAAAGGTTTGTTGTTTGTCTGATAGGTTTTTTTGGAGGTTACCTGGCCTTTCTCTCTAGCTGCCTTTAACAGATTTTTTCTTTCATTTTGACCTTGGAGAATCTCATGATTATGTGTCTTGGGGATGAACTTTTCATGGGGTATCTTACTGGGGTTCTCCACATTTCCTGCGTTTGAATGTTGGCCTCTCTATCTGGGTTAGGGAAATTCTCATGGATGATATCCCAAAATATGTATTTCAAGTTGTTTTCATTCTGCTTATTGCTTTCAGGCACTCTCTTTAATTGTAGATTTGGTTTCTTACATAATCCCATATTTCTTAGAGGTTTTGTTCATTCCTCTTTATTCTTTTTTCACTCTTGTTGTCAGTCTTATCTCAGAAAACGAATCTTGAAGCACTGAGATTCTTTCCTCTGCTTGGCCTATTCTGCTGTTAATACTTGTGATTATATTACAAAGTTTTTTATTGTGTTTTTCAGCTCTATCAGGTTGGCCACATTTTTCTCGATTGGCTGTTTTCTCTATCAGTTCCTGAAATTTTTTCCCTTCCTTGCATTGGGTTGCAACTTACTTTTGTAGCTCAATGAAGTTTATTTCTATCCATATTCTGAATTCTACTTCTGTCATCTTAGGCCTCGCTGGAAACGTAATTTGGTAATTTGGATGAAATAAGCCACTCTGGCTTTTTGTGTTTTCAATATCTTTGCACTGACTTTGTCTCATCTTTGTGGGCATATCTTTGAGGTTGCTGACCTTTGAATGGGGTTTTCTTATTTTTTATCCTATTTGATGGTCTTGAGTATTTGATTGTGGTATAAGATGTTTGCAGCCAACAGGCTTTGTCCTGGGAGATTTTTTGGTGGTAGTGGTGGGGCGGGGCAATGCTCAGCTCAAATCTCAGAGGCTGCATAATCTCAGGGACTTGTATTGAGCCCCAACTTTCTTCTCTGGCTCCATGATATTTGGAGTCCACCACTCTATGGGACTAAGGTCCCACAGCTGCAGCAGAGTGCTAGTGGATATGGAGTTTCTGCCTGTCTTTGGACATTCACCTCAGTGGCAGAAGCAAACCAGCTAGGAGTGGACTGGGGGGTACCTGCTGGAAACTGTATATGCTGTTGCACTAAAGATGGTATTGGCTTGGAGCAGAATGTTGGCCAGCACGGATTTTTATGCCTTCTTTGTGCGCCCCCCGCTCTCCATAAGGAGTAATTGTGGAGAGTGTGAGAGGATACCCTGTTCTCTGCACAGTGTTAGCACAAAGGCAGGGGTAGGGTTTTCTGCCTCTTTGCCCACCAAAGCTTCATTTACAATGCCAGTTACTGGGGGTGACTAGGGCATACTGCATTCCTATTTGCTGGTGGGGAAAGCAAAGCCAAACCTGCCTTTGCTGACATGTGCCAGCAAAGAAATATGGGGATTTGCCTTCATCTCGGGGGAAACTGCAGTATGGGGAAGAAACATGTGGGCTGGTGCAGTCATAGGGGCTGCCTTGCTGGAGCTCCTCAGGTGTCAGGCATGGCCCACCAGGGCAGATGCTATGGTATGGGCTTCCAGGGTACCTGTGACTGCCCTGTAAGAATCTGTAGCCAGACTGGGTCCCTGGGGGAGGCCAATAGACCAAGCAGTGCTAAGCTGGACCAGGTTCTTATGATTTCCAAGACCATCCTGCAGAAGTTAAGTTCAACAGTTCCCCTAGGGCTAAAGTCTCTTATGGGAGAAAGTTGAGTCCAGGAAAATGACTATCACTGACAACACTTTATTACAGATGCTCTCATGCCAACCCCTCTGGGAACCACATGAACTGGCTTGCTGCCCCATCTCTCTGCTTGTTTTCTGGGGGCTGCATCTCAGAGAGATGTAGGTCAGCAATCCCTTAGTACATTCAGCCCAGGACAGAGGATCTATTTTTTCAACCAAGTTATGGATTCAGTGTCTAGGGAGGAGCAGTGGGTAGTTTCTGGGACCCATGGAAGATGAACTGCCCTCCTCTCTTGGGTAAACTGCAGCTTGTTTGAGGTGTGAATAAGACACTTAGGGTTTTGGATTTATCAGTAGTCTCACAGTAGCAAGGACAGTTCTACTGCAGAGGCAGTGGCAGAAATATTTTCAGTTGCCCCTGGAGGCTCTGTCCAGGGAGCTACTAAGTTGCTACTGGCTCAATACCTCTGGCAATGATTGGCTAGTGGCCCAGGCCTGGAGACCTGCCCAGTGAGAATATATGAGAACAGGCACTCACATAACAGTCTGGCCACTTTTCTGAGGGGCTGCTGCAGTATGCTGGTGTCCACTGCAGTCTCTAGTCACCTCAGATTTTCCAATACCTAAAGTGATCACCAGTGAATGCTGCAAAACAGCAACAATGGCAGCATGCCCTTTTCTGTGGAAGCTCCATCCTACAGAGGTATAGACCTGTTTCCAGCCCAAAAGCCCCTGTAGGAGGTAGCTGCAAACCCTTGTTGAAAGGTCTTACCCAGTGAAGAGAACATAACTGGAGATGCACTTAAGAAAGCAGTCTAGCAACATTTTTGTAGGACAGCTCTGCTGTGCAGAGGTACTACTTCCACTGACAGTTTTTTGGATTCCCCAAAACCAGAAGCCTGAAACAGCTAAGTCATACAAACAGCAAAAATGTCAGCTCACTCTTTGCTCTAGGAACTATGTCACAAGGAGGTTTCAAAATTCCATCAACCAAAGAGCACCAGTGGTGGTAGCTGGACACCCTAGTTGGGTAGTACTTTCTAGTGAGGAAGAACAAGTTTGGAGAAAGGCTTTAACAGGCAGTCTGGTCATGTCTTTTTAGAACATCTGTACTGTTCTAGGAGATCCTTTCTGCCCCAGTCAGCTTGAGCTCTTCAAAGCCTGAAGGCTGGAATGACTAAGCTGCCCAAGCAGCAAAGACGGTGGGCCACTCCTCTTTCTGGTAGCTCCATCCCAGGGAGGTGCAGTGCTCCTGCCAATGGTTGGCTGGAATTCTAAGCCAGTAGGCCTTATCCTGTGAGGCATTGTGGAAGTGGGTCCTACAGACCATCACTATTCAGCCCCCTGGATTCCACCTCTTTCCTATGGGTATGTACAGGGGAGTAACCTCCTGCTTTGCTGGAGTTGCAGCTACTTCTTCTGAGAAGCCTGGAAAGCCAGAATATCTATGGCTCTTGAATCCCTGCACAGGCCTGAGCAGCTGCTCCGCTGACACTCCATGTGGCTCTGTGTGTTCAACTGAAGGCCGTGGTGAAGTGGGTTCATAAGGGTATCTTCTCACCTCGGGGTTGCAAAGATCTGTGGGAGAATCGTGGGTTCCCAGGGTCCGCATGCACTCACTGCTTTACTGGGTGGGGAGCTTCCCTTGGCTCCATGTTGTTCCCAGGTGGTCCATTGTCCTGCCTTGCTTTACTCCATTCTCTACAACTTAAGTTGTTTCTTTGATTAATCCCAATGCAAATACCTGGATGTTTCAGTTGAATGTGCTGTATTTATGCCCACCTTGCATTCCTCTCTATGAGAGCTGCACAGTCTAGCTGCTTCTAGTCAGCAAACTTGATCACTTTTCTCTAAAAGGAATCTATGTTTTTATAGTAAAAGTATTTAATATATTTTCAAAAGCAAATATTGATATAATTTAACAGTTACATTTGATGCTATGTCTTATTTCTAGAATTTATGTGAAAGAATATGGTCAATGGTTACTGCACCAGATTTATGGGAGATTCTTCTATATTAGATGGACAGATTTATATACTTTCCCATAGAAGATTAAGAAAACTGAAATCTAAGAAAAATGAAGACATTCTAAGCGGAAAGGCCACTTAGGGGTTGGTTTACAACAGTATCATAAGTGACAGGATGATAGGAGAGTGGTAAGTGATCAGGATAATATTCTGCATAGTAAGAGAAATGATTTGAATTTTAGAAGGAAATTGCTTTACCATTTGTAAATTAAGGTAATTACAATACAGTGAATTTCAAAATGCCTTTTTATTGACAATGTGTGGACTTAACTTGTTTTAATAAACCAAAATTGTTGTTATTGTGTTAAGGCTATTTTACTTTGAATGTGTACCTTGTCACTGATGTTAACTTATCCCAACTTATCCGAGGTTGTAGGTAACAGATGGTAACAATATACTATTGTGTGACAGTGGAATAACATCCCTAGTGATTCCTTTGTCAGTGGTCTTTATCTTAAAATAATTTGGAAAATATGGTTCCTACAACTTACATTTTTGTTTTTCTTATAACTCCAGGTTATTATGATGGGTTGTAATGAAGATTATGTGAGTATAATGGAGCTATTTGTTTCTGAATTCTGAACAACTATTTACAAAATATCCTACTTTTTTCTGTTAAACATATGACTTCTCTGGTCTGCTAAACACATACAGACCTTTAGTTTTGATTTACATGGATTTAAATATGCAGATATATCACTCTAAAATAAAATTTAGGTGTGTAACAGATTTATAGAGAATAATCATATTTGTTTATGGTTGTGTACCAACTTTGAGAGGAAACGAAAAATATTAGAATGAAATAGATAATTTTACAAGTGTTGATAACTTGCTAGCAAACCAGAAAGTTCAAAGATTTTGAAAGCAAATCTATTTTATCTGCTTTGTATTAAGCTCATTTATCTAAAATGTTACTGCTCCTGGCTTAGAATCATCTTGTGCAAATTCTCCTTTTTTGTTGTTGTTGTTTGTCTGTTTGCCTGTTGCTCACCATAGACATATAATCTTTATTAAAAATACAGAAATTAGCTGGGCATGGTGGTGGGTGTCTGCAATCCCAGTTACTCGGGAGGCTGAGGCAGGAGAATCACTTGAACCTGGGAGACAGAGGTTGCTGTGAGCCAGGATCACACCATTGCACTCCAGCCTGGACAACAAGAATAAAACTCTCTCTCAAACAAACAAACAAACAAAAAAGTCTTTGTATAATCCCCTCAGAGATTATGAAAGTGACTTTGATAAAATTTAGTGGTATGCACAAAATAAGTTTCACATGCAAGTGATTTAACAGTGCATGTATGTTCTTTAGCACATTTTATATTTTGTTTCCATTAGAGAATGCTATTTAATCCAATTTTTGTTTAGCTATTGTTCATTTTATTTTATAAAATTGACATAATTTAGTTTATTAAATTTATTGGGCCAATTTATTCAAGTGAACAGTTCAACATTTAATAAGTCATGAGGTATTTTTTGGCATAAACATGAAGTAAACAGAGATAATACTGGTTATGTAATAGAAGCTGCATAATTAGAAATAAATATTCTTTTTTAAATTAGCCTGTGGTGTCAGGTGAAAAATTGAAAATGTCTATAGTAAAGAAATGCCATTAATTCTCCATATGAAGAGAACATAATTGTACCTATGCTGCACAATTGACTCTCATAATTGAAACAGGAAGAAGAGATGGACCTTTTACCAAAATGAAGTGAAAACCTTATAAAAATTTTCAGATTATGTTTTTCCATTTAAACATCTACTGAGGTAGGTAGAAAGCAAGTCTATTCAGTCAAACCTGGAATTGCTGACACGTGTGAAGAGTATGCACCACAGGTGTCAAAACCTAAAATGCCCTGAACTATTTTCATTTAGATTAATGAAATATGGTTTTAGTCTTCCTCCTCTCTATTCTGGCTTAGACAAAATTATCAAGTCATTTCAAGTAGATTTGATTCTAGATCTTTTTTATTTTTATTTATTTATTTATTTGTTTGTTTGTTTATTTATTTATTTACTGAGATGGAGTCTCCCTCTGCTGCCCAGGCTGGAGTGCCGTGGTGCGATCTCGGCTCACTGCAACCTACTCCTCCTGGGTTCAAGCAATTCTCCTGCCTCATCCTCCCAAGTAGCTGGCACTACAGGGCCTGTCACCATGCTCAGCTAATTTTTTGTATTTTTAGTAGAGATGGGGTTTCACCATGTTAGCCAGGATGGTCTCGATCTCCTGACTCCGTGATCCTCCCACCTCAACCTCCCAAAGTGCTGGGATTACAGGCTTGAGCCACCATGCCCAGCCTTGATTCTGGCTGTTGACACAGCACATCCTCAATTTATTGTCTCTGAGGATAGAAAGGTGTGTGATATGGAAGAACAAAACTGAACATTTGTTATACCTAAGTAAATTTTATTTCTGCCCTGCTGTCCTGGGTAGTTCTGGCAGACATTACTGGAAGGTAGAAGTGGGAAACAAGCCTAAATGAAAATTGTGTGTGTGTCTTCTTAGGAACTGGCAGGATCAGCCTTCAGTTCTGGGTGGATTTGGGGCAATTGGGTGATATATAAAGAATGGTTATGTTGCATCAGGTCCTAAGGCAACCTGGCTTCTTCCAGTAGTAAAACCCAGTAAGATTGGTATTTTTTTGGAGTATGAATTGGGTGAATTTAAAAAATAATATACATGATAGATTTGTTCTGCATATTTTAATGATTATTTTACAAGACCTGTTTGGCCTTATTTCTATACTGAAGCACATTCTGAACGTCGTAAAGTCTCTTTGTTATCAGATACTGAAAGATAAAGAATGAGTAAATGAATCTGTTTCAGTTTTTGTGGGTAATTTAGCCAGTAAATTTAATCTCATTTCCGTAATCTTTAAGTTTTACTACTGAAGACCAGAATAGATTTTTTTCACCTAAATTTTTGCAACTATAAAAGCATGTTCATAATGTGACTTTCATAGATACTATGAATATCAATTGTCAAGTGTATTGATTTCTAATATAAAGTCTTTGAGTATTATGTCACCCAACATATCCAATAAAATGTTTTTAAGTTGCCTATTTAAAAAATCTGTCAATTTTGAATTACACACCTAGCTAAAATTTTTTTAAGATCTAGGATAAGATGTAAAATAATCAGACAAGTAATATAAAGTAAGTTTACTGAAATTTTTTACTTATTTAAGAAATCTAATTACATTTTAAATAAATTGCTGTCATCTGTTATTATTTTTGTAACACTTTTCTTAAGATTTTGCCTCTAAAACAGGTAACAATTTGAACAGAGACGGAAACAAAAATTCGATGATTGTCATGAAAATAAATTTCAGGAAAACAAAAGGTTTGTATAATGACCTAATAAAAATAATTTAAAGGATAAAAATCTTAATATTTGTTTTTACACATTATTGGGCAAAAGTAACCCTGAGATAGTAATATGCAGAAAATACTATTAATTATATTTTTGAGACTCTCTTACTGACTTTGCCACTTAGAGAACCTCCAGCACAGGCCCAGGATTCCCTAGGCATTTCTTCCAGGAGAATATCCAATGGAAATGAAACAGAAGTCCATGTCCACAAAGATATATCGATGCTCACCTCCTAGAGACCAGTGGATGCAGGTTGCAGAAAGAGTAGGCCCTTCTTGGATGTCCATGGAAGGGCTATGGGCACCATCCTGGAAAAGGGGTCTGGAACTCCACTGAGCCCTCCTACCTGCAGGGGACTCAGAGGGCCCATGGGGAGGCCAGCCTAGGTGCTCTGTCCTGTCCTTGGCCCTTGAATCCTGCCTTATCTGGTAGCTTTTTCCACAAAGAAATCAGAATGGCAACTCCCAATGCAGCCCTACTAGAGGAAGGAGATCAAGAGTGTCAAGGCCCACACCCATCTTGGCACATTAAGTGAATTATTGATTATCTAGTCCATAAGTTAGAGCAGAATGTGCTGCTGTGATCCCTTGAGATCTCATTCTAGGAGGAAACCTGGGTGGCACCTACTTGAGTCTGTGCATTGGAGGAAGGATGGACAGGTCACCTGGGCTTCAATGTGAATGTGCCCTTAGCCTACCCAGGGAGACATGGGCTTGACAGTGGCAGATAGCAGACATGCTGAGCTGTCAGATGGGCACAGAGAGGTAGGAATGAGGGGTCCTTGAGAGAAGAACCCTCTCAGGGCCCTGAACTCAGCCCAGAGATCCCCCAGCCTTTTGAAGTACAGGCTGTACCTGGAGATGCAGGGTGGGCACTGTGCAATGGCCTGGTAAAAGCGGGGTGGGCAACCAGTCACTGAGGGGCTTTCATTGCTCATTTTTCTGAAGAGCAAATTGAGCCCCCAAAGCCACAAGCCAGGAGGGCCAAAAGCACTGGGCTGAAACATCACTTTTTTTTCTTCACTGGTTCCCATAAGCCTCAGACTTCCCTCGGCTTGCCTGAAAACTTCCTGGGCTTGCCTTGAGGAAGAAGATTCCTCTTCCTTGTGAGTGTAGGCACAGAAGCAAAAAGACTTGTATGGTAAGCCCACCACAGTCACTTTTGTGGGCCCACCTGGGCCTCCTCACTTCACTGGGACTGGCCTGTGAAACCCAACTGGAATTCCAGAGTCCAGGATTCACATTTGGTTCAGCACCTAGGCCAGAGCAGATGTGGGCCTGTTAATTCCATTGCACAAGGCCCAAATCAGAGAACTGGCCTGACTGTTCAGCCGCAGCAAGGCAAGAGTGTGTGTACTGTTCCAAGCAGGTCCCATTCTCTTCCTGCCTCCAATTATTTCACCTGCAACTTGTCATTTGTACTACCTCTTTCTCTACCCCCCACATCCTATGGTTTTTGAAATTCCTCTGCAGACTGCATGAGCCAAGCATTAAGGGTCACAGTGCTCTAGCCTACTCAGGCTGTGCCAGGAAGATAGAGCTCTCAACCAACCTTGACACTTAAGAGTCATGTGTAAATAGTAACAGCTCTAGCAGGAGGGCTGTCACATACTCAGATTCTTTTTTGGTCTCCATACCAAAAAATATGTTCGAATGACAAGGCAAATAAGATAAAAACCTGGCAGTTCTGCCTTTTAAAGGGCAGCCTCAGCCTGATCACCCTGAACCACAATTTCAGGGTCTGGTTTAGCATGCCGCACCTTGGAAAATAGTGGAACTGGGGCCCCAGAGTGTCATGGGCCAATGAAAATCTGGACAAGGGCACCTCAGCAGCCTGTACACACCTGTAACAGGAACAGACCCTACCAACTAAGAAGCCATCTCGTAAACTTACACAACCGTACAAGCAATGTGCACACACATCAGGCCTAATAGATAAACTGCTGTCAACCCAACAATTCAAGAAAAGGCAAAAAATTTTTTGAATCTAGGGTTTCAGGAAGAAGAACGTCCATTGCCTGAACCAGCCTGTATGATGGATGCAACTGACAGTGTCGACTTGGGCATGGAGACTGACCCTATATAAAAATTGCTTCTGAGTGTTCAGAGTTCCAAGCTAAAAAAAATGTAGTAGTGGCCTGGCTGTGTGCGGTGGCTCATGCCTGTAATCCCACCACTTTGGGAGACCAAGGCAGGCAGATCACCTGAGGTCAGGAGTCTGAGACCAGCCTGACCAACATGGAGAAACCCCGTCTCTACTGAAAATACAAAATTAGCCGAGCCTGGTGGCACATGCCTGTAATCCCAGCTACTCGGGAGGCTGAGGCAGGAGAATCACTTGAACCCAAGAGGTGGAGTTTGTGGTGAGCCAAGATTGTGTCATTGCACTCCAGCCTGGGCAACAAGAGTGAAACTCCATCTCAAAAAAAAAAAAAAAAAAAAAAAAAAAACTAGTAGTGGCTAACCTGGAGATTGTTCTTTATCTAGGAGGAACATCTGAGCCCCTGGTCTGTCCTGGGCATGGTTATCTTGCTAAGCCCACTGACACTAGACTTTCTCCCCTCCATGTAAATCCCCAGTAAAACTCCATATCTCATTCACTGGTACTGAGTCTCTGCTTTGACACCTTGAATCTGGTGCCATTTACATGGGAATCGAAGTTGATACAGCTTACCCCATAGTGAGGAAGGATTTCAGGCTCTGCTCAATGTGTTTCAAAGCTCACCAAGGCATCAGCTATAGAAGGATACAGTTGTTCTCTTTATCACTATCATCCTCTTTTCCTTAGATGCACAATCAGCAGAATAACAAGTAAGATGAAGAAGAAACATATCATGGTCAGAAGCAAGATTAATGCCAGAATAAGCAGTGACCACTTGGAAAGCAAAAGGGAGCATTTTGCTTTCTCCTGTGGGCGGCCCTCAAATTCTGTCATCACTTTCTGGCTTCAGTAATAGTTTTTCAACTCCATCCTGGCTCTGGGGAAACTATGGGCCCTGAGTGGTAAAAATTTTCACTTAATCTTTGTGCAACAAAGCTTTCACTTGAAAAAATATGACCTCTCTGATCATGAGCTTCTAAGCAATCTGGACAATGCACAGCCTAAAAACCTATGAAAGGGAGATGAGTAGGTCTGAGGGAAACAGTTTCCCACCTTTTTGCTTGGCAAGTTCAAACAACTGGGAAGGTAGACAAATGTGCAGAAGAGGGCAGCACAGTATAACTCCTCATTGTGTGAGTTTACAACCAAGAGTTTTCAATCCTAGCTGTGAGAGCTCCAAATGAAAACCAGAAGTTACTTCACTACGCATCTGTTGATGATTGATTGCACCACATTTTGTCTATCATACTAAGGAGTCTTCGCTGAGGATTTTCCCACTGAACATATAGAGATACTGACAGGAAAAGGTAAAATAGCAACTCCATGAAATCATTAATTGAAGTGTAGAAATGTTCATCTTCTCACATCATTGGCATTTTTGCACATATTTTCATGTATATCTACCCATAAAGCTGACATTTTATAATAATTAAGTTATATGTCAAGTTAAAATAAAAAAATATTTTTTTCAGCCACCCGTGGTAGCTCGCTTGAGGTCAGGAGTTTGAAACCAGCCTGGCCAACATGGCAAAACTCCGTCTCTACTAAAAATAAAATAAAATAAAAAGTCAACTGGGCTTGGTGGCACACACCTGTAATCCCAGCTACTTGGGAGGCTGAGGCAGGAGAATTGCTTGAACCCAGGAGGCAGAGGTTGCAGTGAGCCGAGATCGTGCCACTGCACTCCAGCCTGGGCAGCATAGCAAGATTATGTCTCAAAAACAAACACACTAAAACAAAAAAATTTTTTTAACAACAAAAAGACACACATATGGTCTAGGCATGCTCTGGTGGAGTGGAGTGGGTGTGGAGCCTGTCCTGGGAAAGAAGGAAGAAGAGTCAGTGCCCTGCATTATGTGTGGGGGATCCATTGGGACACAAATAAAGAGGCAGTCAGGGCCTTGGCATAGCAACACTGAGGCTCGCAGTGGACTTCCGAAAGCAGCAGAAATGACCTGTGACCCTGAATGCTAGATGGGCCTGTAACAATGAAAGCTCTGCCCAGGGATCTTAGCAATCCTGCTAGGAGGTCCTTACTATACCCTGGATTGGAGACTCCTGAAGTAGAGTGGCTGGCAGAGAGCCTCAGCAAACAGGAGTCTTGACCACTGTGGCTGGGCCAATCTAAAATAGCTCATTTATTCTTTTTTACAAAACAAAATATAGAAAAATAAAGTGAAAAAATGAAATCAAGAGAAATAAAATAAAATTTAAAAATAAGTTTAAAGTAATTAAAAATAGTAAGGACACATAAACAAATAAAATAGAGAAAAATAAAGAGAAATATAATTAAGATCAGTGAAAATAAATAAAATGAAGATGAACTTAATAAATACAATAAAATTAAGAGAAATAAAAGAAATGAAATAATTTGCAATGCAACAAAATAAGAAAATTTTTAAGAATGAGAAGAAAAAACTGAAAATAATAAAGATAAATATGGAGAAAGAAAATAATATGAAAGGATATTAATGGAAATAAATAAAAGAAACAAAAAGAAATTAAAGAAAATGTTACAAACAAGATACAAATTGGAGAAAATTTGAAATGAAGAGAATATAATCAGAAAAATATAAAAGAAAATTAAATTAATAGAAAAAATGAAAGTAAATAAAAATAAATAGTAACAAAATAAAGACAAATACGCAGAGAAGTAAAAGGTTAAAAAGAAAAACAAGACCTGGGGATAATCTACAAAACACTTCACCCAACAATAGCATAATACATAATATTTCTAATTACATATGGCACATTTTCTTAGATAGGCAAACTTCTAGGCTAGAATGCAAGTTTTAGCATGTTTAAACAGATGGTAATCACAAAAAGTATTATTTCTGACTACAATAAAATATACCTGGAAGTTAAAAATCAAAAGAAAACTAGCATGTCTGCATACATATGAAAACTAGACAAATTATTGAGCATACTATTTTTCAAGAATTAGAATGTGCTAGATTCTTTAGATGTTAATAGTATTTGAAATGATCTACAGATCAATCAGATCTCTTTCACAAAACCAATGGTTCTTTTTGCAGACGTACTAAAATACTCTAAAATGTTTGAGTCAATATTTAGCTGTGTCACCCAGGCTAGAGTGCAGTGTCATAATCATGGCTCACTGTAGCCTTGACCTCTCCAGCTCAATTGATCCTCCCACCTCAGCCTCACAAGTAGCTGCACTGCAGGTGCATGCCATCATGTGCAAGTTTTTGTATTTTTTTTAGAGGCAGGGTTTTACTATATTGCCCAGGCTGGTCTCAAACTCCTGGGCTCCTGTAATCCAACTGCCTTGGCTTCCCAATGTTCTGGGATCACAGAAGTGAGTCACTAAATATTGCCCTATAATTTCTATAAATACTCAAAAAACCAAAAGTAGCCAAACAACCTGAAAAAAAGAATAAACTCAGAGGCATAATTCTTTTTTATTTAAAAAAGTATTACAAAGTTACAGTAATCAAAATAGTGTGGTGCTGGCATACAGACAGAAAAATAAATGTTGAAACAGATAAGAGAATCCAGAAAGAAACCCACATGCATACACTCAACTTATCCTAAATGAAGATTCCAAATCCTCATGTTGCAGAACTTTCTCCTTCAGCAAAATTGGGTTCTTGTCACATGACTAGGAAAGATTAGGCTCAGGGACACTCTGAAGGATGAAGAGTAGAGTTGACTGGGAAAATAAAAAACTCTCAACAAAGTGAGTTGGAGTCCTGTTTACAGACCCCACCTTCCAGATTGATAAACGCCAGACCATCAAACAAGAACTGAAGAAGCCAGACTCCTCCTCCCTGCACAAGGGGTGAACTTTCCATGTATCCACTTCCTTCTCCCAGTGTGCAGGTGGACAATATTCAGAGAGAATCAGTTGGAAAAAGGCAGGCTTCATCTGGGACCAGCAGTACGATTTTTCAGCCTTCAGGCTGTTTTAGGCTTGAAGGTGGGGTTTTACCCAAGACCCTTGGCTGTTTTACCCAAGACCCTTGGCTGTTTCCTAACTCTGTTATTTTCCCCTCTAGAGAAGTACATCTAACTGCTGTTACAATAAGGATAAGGATGATGACAAAAACCACTTCTAAGTGCTTCCTGCTGAAAGAGGGCACTGTTTTGGAAAAATGGTGGTCAGATCTGCTTAAGATGCCTGAGTGTTCCCAGTGAAAGGGACCATTGTCTGAGGCTCTGGTTGTGTGACTGTTTAAAGTTTGGTAGCCTGAAGGTGAGAAGAATCAAACTGGGTTATTAAAAAACACATATTAAAATGAAACAAGGGGAAGGTGGCAAGGATGGGTCAAAAATTCCAAGGTCTTTTACCAGTTTACATTGGGAGAGGGAAGACAAAACCCCAACTGGAAAAAAACAACAACAAACAAACAAAACCCAAAAAAAGTAAGCATTTGTTCAAAGGAGTCCTAAGGGTTCAGGACGCCTTAAAAAGGGATATAGACTGAAGATGAATGGCTACTCATTTAGAAAGAAAGAGAGGACCAGGTGTCCCTGGTTCCTTTCTCTTCTTAGCAAATACCCAGTGTATGTTTCGGGATAGGAAAAGAATGTTCTCTTTCTCCCTTTTCCTTGTAACCCTGAGTCCTAGTGATTGTGACAGGGTGCCACCCATGGGTGTCAAGCAGCTTTCATCCATGTTAACAGGTGGGCCTAGGGGGTGAAAATATCTGCTGTTACCCACATATGCCCTATCTCCCCTGCAGTCAGTAGTTCTGGAGTTCACTAGACCTCATTTATGGCATGGATACTATCATAATCTTTACCCATTAAATGGGAGGCTTGCCTTAATCAGCTGGAATTAGTCATTCTCACCTTCACTGTGCCTTATAACCTCCATTGTCATCTGCCTCTGGATTTCTCAGATCCAGGATTCTTTCCGAGGGTTTCAACCTGAAACTTGGAATTGAGGTTGGAACAAAAATGTTTCTCAGAGGATTGCATGGACTACTTATCATGAGCTGAATGCTAAGATGAAGCTGTGAAATTGAGTCTTCTTTCCACAAGGGAAAGAAAAGAATGTCTTGTGACACACCCAGAAGACTAGTGGCTACAGTTATGCTTGCTAAGATTTAGGTGGGCACCCTATTTATTCCCATCCCTCTGCAGGATTTGCAGGATAATTGCCCAGGACTAGAATATTAATCCAAAGTTTTACATTACCCATTCCTTTTTGTTTCTTCTGAGCTACAGTTGAGGATCGCTAGTTGGTTCACAGAAATAAGCAGGGTTGGTCTAAAATGTAGGCAAAATGCCAAACTAATGACTTTAGAATGTAATGACAAATGTATAAGTTTTGAAACATAATATTTATTCAGTCCTCTTTTCTGTTAAAAACAAATCATGATAGGACTGAGTTGTTTGTGAAAAAAACTTTAGTCCTACACTTGGCCTGATTATTTGCATAAAGTGCAGCAAGAATAATTATTTCTGCATAGGTCTTTGACATTGGCTTTGATGGAACTCTGTTCCACAAGAAATTTCAGACTTTCTAAAGTCAAGCCCAGCCATGGGTTTACCATCAAATACTTATGAGTTGGGTGATCCGCTCCTCTTATGGTTCCACAATTAACTTGGAGCTCCTGGGCCTGTCAGAAAGTGTCATTCTTTACTTAGCACAGATCAGAAACCCTGCAGAAGGACTGTGTAGATGAGATATGAGGCCTGTTTCTCCGAGGGGCTTTAATTGGCTCTGCAAGTTGAACTTGACTCCTTAAAGGGAAACATACCCTTTCAGTCAAGGCCTTGGTAAGACAATCAGTTTCTCCAATTGTGTCCTATTGCAAAGAAAAGTGGATTATTATTGTACTGATGCAAATAGCTATATTGCCATAAGTTAAGAATACTCACAACCATTTTTCAAATTCTGGGGAAGCCAGGCAGAGAGAGACATACATTCTCCAAATTTTGTTCACAGGAGTACACATTACACATATTAAAGGCTGTCACTATCTCAAGATAAGTTTTGTTCACTCTGGTAAACAATACAAGGATCACTAATGTTACAAGCAAAAGTCAGAAAGATTACTTCAGCTTTCTATTAGTTCACTGCATTCAGTTAACACTTGTTTTGTTTGATTTTCCAGAACCTTTTAGCTTTTCATGAGGCCTGTACATTTTTCCTGTATTCCAGTGTCAAAAGCTCTAATGTTATCAAAAGCCTGCATTTGAGATCACCTGTCAAAGTTCTATACCTGATTAAAAAACATTTTTTTTAAAAAAAATCAAAACAAGGCAACAGTTGTCTGTGTTTAACAAAATGTCCAGAGTAGTTACAGTCAGAAACGTGATTGACAAAAAAAAGTTTGATTATTTCTGTGGTTTACAATACATTAGCATAATAACCTAATTGTGGTTGATAGCATATACTTCAGACATTAGAATTTTAGAAATCCCATACAAGTTTGGAACTTATGTTAGTATTATTCACCAAAATACTATGTAAAGAATATTGAGGGCAGAGCAGATGGCCGAATAGGAACAGCTCCAGTCTCCAGCTCCCAGTGCGAGCGACACAGAAGACAGGTGATTTCTGCATTATCAACTGAGGTACTGAGTTCATCTCACTGGGGAGTGCCGGACATTCGGTGCTGGTCAGCTGTTGCAGCCCGACCAGCGAGAGCTGAAGCAGAGCGAGGCATCGCCTCACCTGGGAAGCACAAGGGGGAAGGGAATCACTTTTCCTAGCCAAGGGAACTGAGACACACAACACCTGGAAAATCGGGTAACTCCCACCCCAATACTGCACTTTAAGCAAACTGGCACACCAGGAGATTATATCCCACACCTGGCCATGAGGGTCCCACGCCCACGGAGCCTTCCTCATTACTAGCACAGCAGTCTGCGATCTAACCACAAGGCAGAAGTGAGGCTGGGGGAGGGGCACCCACCTTGCTGAGGCTTAAGTAAGTAAACAAAGCCCTGGGAAGATCAAACTGGGTGGAGATCACAGCAGTTCAAGGAGGCCTGCCAGTCTCTGTAGACTCCACCTCTGGGGACAGGGCACAGCTAAACAACAACAACAAAAAAAAAAAAAAAAAATGAGCAGAAACCTGCAGACACAAGTGACTCTGTCTGACAGCTTTGAAGAGAGCAGTGGATCTCCCAACACGGAGGTTGAGATCTGAGAAGGGACAGACTGCCTGCTCAAGTGGGTCCCTGACCCCTGAGTAGCCTAACTGGGAGACATCCTCCACTAGGGGCAGACTGACACCCCACACCTCACACGGTGGAGTACACCCCTGAGAGGAAGCTTGCAAAGTAAGAATCAGACAGGTACACTTGCTGTTCAACAGTATTCTATCTTCTGCAGCCTCTGCTGCTGACACCCAGGCAAACAGGGTCTGGAGTGGACCTCAAGCAATCTCCAACAGACCTACAGCTGAGGGTCCTGACTGTTAGAAGGAAAACTAACAAACAGAAAGGACACCCACACCAAAACCCCATCAGTACGTCACCATCATCAAAGACCAAAGGCAGATAAAACCACAAAGATGGGGAAAAAGCAGGGCAGAAAAGCTGGAAATTCAAAAACTAACAGGACATCTCCCGCTCCAAAGGAACGCAGCTCATCGCCAGCAACGGATCAAAGCTGGATGGAGAATGACTTTGACGAGATGAGAGAAGAAGGCTTCAGTCCATCAAACTTCTCAGAGCTAAAGGAGGAATTACATACCCAGTGCAAAGAAACTAAAAATCTTGAAAAAAGAGTGGAAGAATTGATAACTAGAATAATTAATGCAGAGAAGGCCATAAACAAATGGACAGACATGAAAACCATGACACGAGCAATATGTGACAAATGCACAAGCTTCAGTAACCGACTCGATCAACTGGAAGAAAGAGTATCAGCGATTGAAGATCAAATGAATGAAATGAAGCGAGAGGAGAAATCTAAAGAAAAAAGAGGAAAAAGAAATGAAAAAAGTCTGCCAGAAGTATGGGATTATGTAAAAAGACCAAATCTACATCTGATTGGGGTGCCTGAAAGTGAGAGGGAAAAGGGAACCAAGTTGGAAAACACTCTTCAGGATATCATCCAGAAGAACTTCCCCAACCTAGTAGGGCAGGCCAACATTCAAATCGAGGAAATACAGAGAACACCACAAAGATACTCCTCGAGAAGAGCAACTCCAAGACACATAATTGCCAGATTCACCAAAGTTGAAATGAAGGAAAAAATCTTAAGGGCAGCCAGAGATAAACGTCGGGTTACCAACAAGGGGAAACCCATCAGACTAAGAGCAGATCTCTCGGCAGAAACTCTACAAGCCAGAAGAGAGTGGGGGCCAATATTCAACATTCTTAAAGAAAAGAATTTACAACCCAGAATTTCATGTCCAGCCAAATTCAGTTTCATAAGTCCTTTACAAATAAGCAAATGCTTAGAGATTTTGTCACCACTAGGCCTGCCTTACAAGAGACCCTGAAGGAAGCACTAAACATGGAAAGGAACAACCTGTACCAGCCATCGCAAAAACATGCTAAAATGTAAAGACCATCGAGGCTAGGAAGAAACTGCATCAACTAACGAGCAAAATAACCAGTTAATATCATAATGGCAGGATCAAGTTCACACATAACAATATTAACCTTAAATGTAAATGGAATAAATGCTCCAAATAAAAGACACAGAATGGCAAACTGGATAAAGAGTCAAGACCCATCAGTCTGCTGTATTCAGGAGATCCATCTCACATGCAGAGACATACATAGGCTCAAAATAAAGGGATGGAGGAAGATTTACCAAGCAAATGGAGAACAAAAAAAGCAGGGGTTGCAATCCTAGTCTCTGATAAAACAGACTTTAAACCATCAAAGATCAAAAGAGACAAAGAAGGCCATTATATAATGGTAAAGGGATCAATTCAACAGGAAGAGTTAACTATCCTAAATATATATGCACCCAATACAGCAGCACCCAGATTCATAAAGCAAGTCCTTAGAGACTTACAAAGAGACTTAGACTCCCATACAGTAATAATGGGAGACTTCAACACTCCACTGTCAACATTAGACAGATCAACGAGACAGAAAGTTAACAAGGATATCCAGGAATTGAACTCATCTCTGCAGCAAGCAGACCTAATAGACATCTATAGAACTCTCCACCCCAAATCAACAGAATATACATTCTTCTCAGCACCACATCGCACTTATTCCAAAATTGACCACATAATTGGAAGTAAAGCACTCCTCAGCAAATGTACAAGAACAGAAATTATAACAAACTGTCTCTCAGACCACAGTGCAATCAAACTAGAACTCAGGACTAATAAACTCAATCAAAACCACTCAACTACATGGAAACTGAACAACCTGCTCCTGAATGACTACTGGGTACATCACGAAATGAAGGCAGAAATAAAGATGTTCTTTGAAACCAATGAGAACAAAGATACAATATACCAGAATCTCTGGGACACATTTAAAGCAGTGTGTGGAGGGAAATTTATAGCACTACATGCCCATAAGAGAAAGCAGGAAAGATCTAAAATTGACACTCCAACATCACAATTAAAAGAACTAGAGAAGCAAGAGCAAACACATTCAAAAGCTAGCAGAAGGCAAGAAATAACTAAGATCAGAGCAGAACTGAAGGAGGTAGAGACAGAAAAAACCCTCCAAAAAATCAATGAATCCAGGAGTTGGTTTTTTGAAAAGATCAACAAAATTGACAGACTGCTAGAAAGACTAATAAAGAAGAAAAGAGAGAAGAATCAAATAGACGCAATGAAAAATGATAAAGGGGATATCACCACTGACCACACAGAAATACAAACTATCAGCAGAGAATACTATAAACACCTCTATGCAAATAAACTAGAAAATCTAGAAGAAATGGATAATTTCCTGGACACTTATACTCTTCCAAGACTAAACCAGGAAGAAGTTGAATCCCTGAATAGACCAATAGCAGGCTCTGAAATTGAGGCAATAATTAATAGCCCACCAACCAAAAAAAGTCCAGGACCAGATGGATTCAGAGCTGAATTCTACCAGAGGTACAAGGAGGAGCTGGTACCATTCCTTCTGAAACTATTCCAATCAATAGAAAAAGAGGGAATCCTCCCTAATTCATTTTCTGAGGAGAACATCATCCTGATACCAAAGCCTGGCAGAGACACAACAAAAAAGGAGAATTTTAGACCAATATCCCTGATGAACATCGATGCAAAAATCCTCAATAAAATACTGGCAAACCGGATTCAGCAGCACATCAAAAAGCTTATCCACCAGATCAAGTTGGCTTCATCCCAGGGATGTGAGGCTGGTTCAACATTCACAAATAAATAAACATAATCCAGCATATAAACAGAACCAAAGACAAGAACCACATGATTATCTCAATAGATGCAGAAAAGGCTTTTGACAAAATTCAACAGCCCTTCATGCTAAAAAAGCTCAATAAATTCTGTATTGATGGAACGTACCTCAAAATCATAAGAGCTATTTATGACAAACCTACAGCCAATATCATACTGAATGGGCAAAAACTGGAAGACTTCCCTTTGAAAACTGGCACAAGACAGGGATGCCCTCTCTCACCACTCCTATTCAACATAGTGTTGGAAGTTCTGGCTAGGGCAATCAGGCAAGAGAAAGAAATCAAGGGTATTCAGTTAGGAAAAGAAGAAGTCAAATTGTCCCTCTTTGCAGATGACATGATTGTATATTTAGAAAACCCCATTGTCTCAGCCCAAAATCTCCTTAAGCTGATGAGAAACTTCAGCAAAGTCTCAGGATACAAAATTAATGTGCAAAAATCACAAGCATTCTTATACACCAGTAACAGATAAACAGAGAGCCAAATCGTGAATGAACTTCCCTTCACAATTGCTTCAAAGAGAATCAAATACCTAGGAATCCAACTTACAAGGGATGTCAAGGACCTCTTCAAGGAGAACTACAAACCACTGCTCAGTGAAATAAAAGAGGACACAAACAAATGGAAGAACATACCATGCTCATGGATAGGAAGAATCAATATCGTGAAAATGGCCATACTGCCCAAGGTTATTTATAGATTCAATGCCATCCCCATCAAGCTACCAACGAGTTTCTTCACAGAATTGGAAAAAAACTGCTTTAAAGTTCATATGGAACCAAAAAAGAGCCCGCATCTCCAAGACAATCCTAAGTCAAAAGAACAAAGCTGGAGGCATCATGCTACCTAACTTCAAACTCTACTACAAGGCTACAGTAACCAAAACAGCATGGTACTGGTACCAAAACAGAGATATAGACCAATGGAACACAACAGAGTCCTCAAAAATAATACCACACATCTACAGCCATCTGATCTTTGACAAACCTGAGAGAAACAAGAAATGGGGAAAGGATTCCCTATGTAATAAATGGTGCTGGGAAAATTGGCTAGCCATAAGTAGAAAGCTGAAACTGGATCCTTTCCTTACTCCTTATACGAAAATTAATTCAAGATGGATTAGAGACTTAAATGTTAGACCTAATACCATAAAAACCCTAGAAGAAAACCTAGGTAGTACCATTCAGGACATATGCATGGGCAAGGACTTCATGTCTAAAACACCAAAAGCAATGGCAGCAAAAGCCAAAATTGACAAATGGGATCTAATTAAACTAAAGAGCTCCTGAACAGCAAAAGAAACTTCCATCCGAGTGAACAGGCAACCTACAGAATGGGAGAAAATGTTTGCAATCTACTCATCAGACAAAGGGCTAATATCCAGAACCTACAAAGAACTCAAACAAATTTACAAGATAAAAGCAAACAACCCCATCAAAAAGTGGGTAAAGGATATGAACAGACATTTCTCAAAAGAGGACATTCATACAGCCAACAGACACATGAAAAAATGCTCATCATCACTGGACATCAGAGAAATGCAAATCAAAACCACAATAAGATACCATCTCACACCAGTTAGAATGGCGATCATTAAAAAGTCAGGAAACAACAGGTGCTGGAGAGGACGTGGAGAAATGGGAACACTTTTACACTGTTGGTGGGATTGTAAACTAGTTCAACCACTATGGAAAACAGTATGGCGATTCCTCAAGGATCTAGAAGTAGATGTACCATATGACCCAGCCATCCCGTTACTGGGTATATACCCAAAGGATTATAAATCATGCTGCTATAAAGGCACATGCACACGTATGTTTATTGTGGCACTATTCACAATAGCAAAGACTTGGAATCAAACCAAATGTCCATCAGTGACAGACTGGATTAAGAAAATGTGGCACATACACACCATGGAATACTATGCAGCCATAAAAAAGGTTGAGTTTGTGTCTTTTGTAGGGACATGGATGCAGCTGGAAACCATCATTCTTAGCAAACTATCACAAGAACAGAAAACCAAACACCGCATGTTCTCACTCATAGGTGGGAACTGAACAATGAGATCACTTGGACTCGGGAAGGGGAACATCACACACCGGGGCCTATCATGGGGAGGGGGGAGGGGGGAGGGATTGCACTGGGAGTTATACCTGATGTAAATGACGAGTTGATGGGTGCTGACGAGTTGATGGGTGCAGCACAGCAACATGGCACAAGTATACATATGTAACAAACCTGCACGTTATGCACATGTACCCTAGAACTTAAAGTATAATTTAAAAAAAAAAAAAAAGGAATATTGAACACACTGTCAGGCCTCTGAGCCCAAGCCAAGCCATCTCATCCCTTGTGACTTGCAAGTATATGCCCAGATGGCCTGAAGTAACTGAAGAATCACAAAAGAAGTGAAAATGCCCTGCCCTGCCTTAACTGATGACATTCCACCACAAAAGAAGTGAAAATGGCCGGTCCTTACCTTAAGTGATGACATTACCTGTGAAAGTCCTTTTCCTGGCTTATCCTGGCTCAAAAAGCTCCCCCACTGAGCACCTTGTGACTCCCACTCCTGCCTGCCAGAGAACAACCCCCCTGTGACTCTAATTTTCCTTTACCTACCCAAATCCTATAAAACGGCCCCACCCTTATCTCCCTTCGCTGACTCTCTTTTCGGACTCAGCCCGCCTGCACCCAGGTGATTAAAAAGCTTTATTGCTCACACAAAGCCCGTTTGGTGGTCTCTTCACATGGACACGCATGACAAACACCATTTTGACAATTCCACGTAACTAAACATGTCATATAAGCCTGTTTGCGTCTCTTGTGGATACTCCAGGGGCCCTCTTTAGCATCCAGCAGCCAATAATTAGAAAAGACAATTTTGTAACTAAAGTTTGATTTTGAGAAAGATATTAAATGTTAGAAGTGTAAAACACTTGATATTATGAAATAAAATTCCAGATGCCCATAAATTACTTAACTGAAATGATGACTTAAAAATGTAAAAAGCAAAAACCTTTTATAATTATTTACAAATTTTGCTAAAGAACAGATTAGTGCCTTATGAGTGTCTTGTTGTGCTTTTCTTTGAATGCTTAATATACAAAAAAACCCATATAATACCTTTTTGAATTTAATTAATGTTCACACACAGAATTTCTTTGGCAAGATTTATTTTTACAATCTTTCCACAACTTGTTTGAACTTTTAGCTTTATTTTATCTAATTCAAAACAATTATTTGACCCTAGGCAAAAATTTATATTTTCATCACTTCTTATAATCTTTTATTAAAAATATATTTTACTGTTCTTACACACCTTGCATGTAAATCTACTTCCAGTGGTTTCAATTACATATTATAATGGTAACTTCTAGCAATTTTAACTTTAACGTGAAACCAGGTAAATTGTTTTAATTATGTGCTAGATGCAGCCAAGGGTTTGACTCCTTTCAGCATAATTAAGGGTGTGGTTAATTCCATTTGTTCTCAGGCCTTACCAATTGTGAAGCAAAGTTGAGCTGTTCTCAAAAACCAAAAAACAGTTTAAACCTTAAAACATTTAGCAAACCTAGTATCTGACCTGCATAATTAAGTTCACCTACTCATCTGTTGATCACATTTGTGTTTTATCGATAATCTTTTAGGCTGTTTTTATCTCTCAAAGATTAAAAGTCATGTAAACTAAAAGGTACACAGCTTTTATCTTCCCTTCAAAAAATATTTGATCCAAGTTCTTATCATTCTTTAAGTCAATTTATTAGAGCTCTGTTTGACAGACATCACACACACAACACATATATAACTACAGACAGGCAGAAGAAAACCCAGTAACCATAAGATTTATTATTTGCCAATTTCCTGATTGAATTACTGACCTCTCACGCATGCATTAGAGTGGCAAGACAAAATGAAGTAAAAATAAATTCAGTTGGCTGAGAAAAAACCTTTTCCCAGCAAAACAAGATCCCAGAAGAGAAAAACATAAAGATCTTTTAAATATACCTGTAATTTGGATATCCACTTTTAATTAAGTTGAGCACTCTTTAAGAAAATCTTTTAAATTCATTATTACCTGACTCTAGCAGCAGTAAGCAGCCAATATTTCTGGCATTCAAACTTTACCAAAGTTAACTTACCAGGTGCTCAGAGGGAAAAAAAAAAATTAAGGCAGTTTGTGAAGGGGAAGAAAATCAGCAAATCTCAAAAGTTACATGCTGATATAAAATCAGAAGGGACTCATTTCCTAAGCCAGGATTAAACCTGGGCCACCATTGTAAAATAGCAGAGGCCAGAACAAAACACTGCCACGTGGTTACAGATCATGCTACTAACAGCCTAAAACAAGATGGAGGCCTGCAGCAAAATGTCCTAACAACCATAGAGAATGACATACAAAGCACACCAGATTGGCCACAGCTCGAGACCAACCTCACAAATATCCTTTCACAGTTAAAACTCTACAAAGAATATAAGCAGTGATCGTTGGGATCCTAGCCTAGCGAAACATATTCTAAGAAGAAAAAAAAATAGCCTTTTGGTTAAAAGCAAACTGCTGACAGGGTAGAGGAAAGAGGAAAGAAAAAAATAAGGCTTAGGTGTAGGCAGGGAAGAAAATTTTCATTCTGATGCAAATGGGTTCCTTCAACAGAGAGAAAAACTTAATTGCTGTTGGATAAGGCTGGATCCCTTGGCTGAAGAAGGGGAAGACACCATGAATGCCTGCCATTTTCCAGCCCAGAGGAGATGGGGGTGAGGAGCTGCCATTCACCTGTCCAGCCTGCATGTGCTTGGGGCTATTAGAGTGGGGTGGTGCACAGTTTCCTCTACCCTAGGAAGAAGTCCAAGGATGAAAAGACTTACAAACAAAAGAGGAAAAGAGCTTTTGGTTCACCTCTTACCCTTCCTCTAGCCCCACATCTGGACACCAAACTGTTGTAGAACTTTCTCCTTAATTCAGCTAAAATCAGGATCTTGTAACATGACCAGGAACAAATAGACTAATGAACACACTGAAGGGTGAGGAGTAACGTTTATTGGGCAAAAAGGAAAAAGAAAAAAAAAAACTGTCAGCAAAGTGAGAGAGACTCCTGTTAACAGGCCCCCACCTCACAGATTGATGAACACCGGGTAACCACATAGCAACTGAATAGTCCAGGCTCCTCCCCTGCCAAAAGGTGTGAATTTCCATGGCTCCACCTCCTTTTACCAGTGTACACAGGGGCATTATTCAGAGAGAAACAGTCAGGAAAGGGCCAGCTTCATCCTAAACCAGCAGTCCAATTTTTCAGCCTTCAGGCTGCTTTAGGCTTAAAGGAGAAGTTTCGCCGAGGACCCATGACTGTCTCTTGTCTCTAACACTCAAAATGGGAAAAGGTCCTTTGGCTATCTCCTGTCTCTATCACTCAAAATGAGAAAAAAACAGTCTCTTTAAAAATTGGGTTGGAGAATACTGAATATCCAAATGATAAAAAATAAACTTGAACCTTACCGCAAGCATGAACTTAAAATGAAGTAAGATTTATTATTTATAGTTGCTGTAAATAATTTTTTTCTTGAATTTCTTTTTCAGATGGCTTGTTCTTGGCATGTAAAAGTGCTCCTACTAATTTTTATGTTAATTTGATATTTTGCCACTTTACTGAATTTCTTTATTAATTCTCGATTTTTAGTGTACTATTTAAGTTTTGCTATATAGACAATTATGTGATCTGCAAACAAAGACAATTTGACTTTCTCCTTTTTTATTTGGATGTTTTTCATTTCTTTCTCTTGCATAAATAATCTGGCTGGGACTTCCAGTACTCTGTTGAATGAAAGTGGTAAAAGTAGACATCATTGTCTTGTTTCAGGTCTTAAATAAAAAACTTTCTTCTTTTCTTGTTCAGTGTGATATTAGCTATTGATTTGTCATATTTCACCTTAACTGTGTTGAGGCACATGCCATCTATACCTAATTTGTTCAGTTTTTTAAATCACAAAGGCATGTTAAATTTTTCCAAATACTTTTTCTGCATCTAGAACAAAAAATAAAGGGGTCTAGCAGTAAACTTAATTAAAAAGATAAACACTCTCTACACTATAAGTTATAAAACTGATGAAGGGCTGGGTGCGGTGGTTCACGCCTGTATTCCCAGAACTTTGGGAGGCCGAGGTGGGTGCATCATGAGGTCAGGAGATCAAGACCATCCTGGCTAACATAGTGAAACCCTGCCTCTACTAAAAATACAAAAAAATTAGCCGGGTGTGGTGGTGGGTGCCTGTAGTCCCATTTACTTAGGAGGCTGAGGCAGAGAATTGCTTGAACCCTGAAGGCGGAGCTTGCAGTGAGCCAAGATCACTCCACTGTACTCCAGCCTGGGCAACAGAGCGAGACTCTGTCTAAAAAAAAAAAAAAAAACTGATGAAGAAACTGAAACATGAAAAATTTGAGAGATGTTTTTTGCTCATGAGTTATAAAAAAATTGTTAAAATAGCTATGCTACTCAAGGTAATCTACAGATTCAATACAAACTCTATAAAAATACCAATGACTTTTTTTCACAGAAATGAAAAAAACAGGCCTAAAATTTATAGGAAACAAAAAAAAGCCCTCCCCAAAGTAATCCTGTGAAAAAAGAACAAATCTGAAAGCATCAAACTACCTGACTTCAAAATATATTGCAAAGCTATAACAAGCAAAAGAGCATGATACTGGCATAGAAAACAGACACATGGACCGAAATATCCAGTGATCCCAGTAATAAATTTATAAACCTAGAGTCAAGTAATTTTTAAGTTATTTAGGATGTACATTTAAGAAAAGTCAATCTTTTCAATGAATTGAGCTAGGAAAATTGATTATTTAAATGAATACAACTAAGTGCCTCACTGTTACCATATTAAAACAACTTAATTAAAAATAAATAGAAGATTTAAATGTAAAACTCAAATTTATAAAACTATTTGAATAAAACACAGAGAAATTCTTTACCAAATAGGACAGAAAATATTTTTTAAATAAGACCTCAAAACCACAAGCAACAAAAGCAAAAGGAGACAAGTGGAGTTATCAGAATCTGAAAAAAATTTACATAGCAAAAAATGGATTAACAGAGTGAAAAGACAACTTACAGTGTGGGTGAATATATTTGCAAACTATACATATGACAATGGATAAACATACAGAATAGATAACAAACTTAGCAGCAAAAATAACACAATCTAGTAACAGGCAAGAGACTTTAAGTGACATTTCTCCAAAGAAGACATACAAACAGCCAAGTACATGCAAAGACGTGCAACATTAATTATTAGAAAAATGCAAATCAAAGCCACAATAAGATACCAAACCACTCCAGTTAAAATGACTATGATCAGAAATGACATGTGCCTGACCCTTTCAGCAGGAGGCATTGCGACATATCTCTGGGCCTATTATTTAGGTGATACGACTCGCCTCTTCTTCCTGGACATTGCCTACAAGGGACATTGTGCCATACAGTTGGGCATAGCCCTGAAGCTGTGCGACTTTTTTGCCAGGAACTTGCCTACAAGGAGAATATTGGAACATTTCTGCCTCAGCATTTAGGTTATGTGGCTGTCATGCCTGTTTCATTACCACAGAGTAAATTTTGACATATACGTAGGCACAGCTCACAGGCATGATAATGACTGTCATATGTGGACCCCACAAATAGAAGTAATTTTGACTCTTGTAACTTGCTTTAGAAACATAAGTGATATCTTAGATCTCTTTCTGATGAAAAGGTCATAGGAGATTAAAACAGTCTCAGATATTTTATAAAGCCTTTAACTTATACAGAGAGTGTAATAACAGAACCCAGCAGAAAGGTGAAATTGCGAGTCTCATATGCACACCCAGCAGACAATAAGTACTGTCACATCTCACATATATGAAACCAGCTGTCACTTATGAAAACAGGACATTTGTGGTATTGTAAATCTCATCTCTGGAATATTCTGCCAGTGTGATAGTGATATAAATATTTGCCAAGCATCTGTGGGATTTGACTCTCCAGTAAATATATGGGATTGTAATCTCTACCTGGGCCAGCCTCTAGATGATGTGACTCTCCTGCCTGGGCCCTTCCCTCAGTGACTATTGTGACATATCACTGGATCTAACACCCAGGTTATGTTACATTCTTGCCTGGGTCATGCCCACAGACATCATTGTGACATATGACTATGTCCACCATTTAGGTGATGTATCCCTCCTCTCTGGAATGGGTCTTGAACACATGGGGTGGTAGTGACATATTGCAAGACCAGGCACACAGGTGAGGGTACTCTTATGCCAGGACTATGTTTCAAGGAGGGCATTGTGACATATCTCTGGGTCTATCTCCTAGGTGATGGGACTCAATGCTTGGGCCTCACCCACATAGAGTATTGTGATATAAAAGTTAAACCTGCACAAAGGTGATATAACTCTTTTGCTTTGGTTCTGTCCTAAGGGAGCCTTTCAACATAGCTCAGGACCAAGCACCCAGGTGATGTGGCTCTTCTGTCTGGTTCCTACCCATGTGTTAGATTGTGATGTATAACTAAGGAAGCACCTAGATGATATGACTCTGCTTTTCTGCCAGAGCCCTGCCTACTGGAGATATTGGGACATATCTCTGAGCCCATGACCTAAGTGATGTGACTTTCTTCCCCTGCCTAGGCCTTTAAAATGGCAAGATTGTGACATATTGCTGAGCCCAGCATTTAAATCATGTGACTCTACTCTTTTCTGTGAACCATGCCCACAAAGGGAAATTTTGACTTATTGCACCCAGATGATGTTACTCTTCTGCCAGAGTCCTGAATGAAGAGGGAATTATTGCATACTCATGGGCCCAGCACCCTGACGATGCTACGGTCCTGCCTGTGGCAGAGCCACAGGGAGTACTTTCACATATCTTCAGCTTATTCTGTAGGTGTTTTTGTTCTCATCCCTTGGCTAAGTTTTTCCACATGTGAAATTATGTCATATTGCTGGATCCAGCACCCAGTTAATGTGACCCTCCTTCCTAGATTCTGCCTAAAGAGGGCACTGTGACATGCTTGCCACATCACCTAAGTTATGTTACCTTTTCCTAGATTTTTGCCCAAAAATGGGATTATGGCATATACCTTGCTTCAATTCACAGGCATGATGGTCAGACTTACATTGCAATTCAGCCAATGGAATATATTTTGCCTCTCATTGCTAGGCTTAAGGTAATAGGTAAAATCCTGGGTTGCATATTTATAGAAAACTCACAGAAGTTTACAACACTAACTCATATTGTATAAACTCCTTGAGTGGCACAGAGAGTTTCATAACAAGGCCCAGTACAAAGTTAAGATTGTGACTGTCAATTACACACCCAGGTGAAAGTAAAAGCTGTCACCATCCTATATTTACAAAGCCCACTGTTGAGGTACTGGGTCTAACAAACGAAAAGAGTTCAAAGATGGAATCGTGACTCTCATATGTGGGATCTGACCACAGGTGCTATCATGACTCATTTTTGGACCCAGCTCACAGGCATGAAAAGGATCCATTCTTGAACTCAGCCTAAATGAGAGATGTTGACTATTATACCTGGGATTAAGGCAATATATAAGGTTGTGAGTCCATATGAGCACGTGGGCCTCAGAGTAGTTTGCAACTCTCATGCATGCCATATAAAGCCTTCAAATGGTGTAGAGGGTGTCATGCGATGATCAAGCACACAAGTGACATTGTGACTTATATACACACCAAGCTAACAATTAAAGGTGTTGCCCTCAAAGATGAGGAGATTGTGTCATATCACTGGGCCTAGTACCCTACACTACCTAGGTGGTGTGATTCTCCTCTTTTTCTTCAACCCTGTCTACAATAGACATGGTGCCATATTTCTTGAGGCTATACCAAGGTGATGTGACTCTTCTGACCTGGGCCTGCCTGCAAAGAAGATTATAATACATCCCGAATTTAGAATCCAGGTGACGAGACTCTCCTGCCTTGTTTCTCCCCACAGGTGAATTTGTGACATATACTTGAGTTCAGCTCATATGCACGAACATAAGCATAATACCTGGACCCACAAAGGAGAACTATTTTGACTCATAATGCCAGCCTCATGGCCATAAGTAAAGTAATGGGTCTCCTAATTGTATAAAGTTCACAGAGGATTATGATACTCAGGAATATAATATAAAACCTCAGCGGTACAAAGAGTGTCATAACAGGGAACAGCAACCAGGTGCAATTGACTCTTGGGTGCACACCTGGCTGACCCGAATGTCATTCTCTCACAAGAACAGGACCTACAAATAAGGCACTAAATCTCACACAAAAGAGCAAATGAAAGTTGAAATTTTTCCTCTCATACGCGGATCTGACCCACAGGTGTTTTGGTGAAGCAGGATTTAGCACACCTGTAAGTCTGTGATTCCCCTACTGGAACACAATCTTCAAGTGGGATTGGGCATCTTATACATGGATTTATCCCACTGTTGAGATTGTAACTCTTCTACTTCGACCCAACTTACAGGAGATGTTGACCCATATTCACGAAACCAGGACTTGTGTGGGACTGCGAAACTTACTTCTGAATATTTCTGTGTGATTAGGACATAAAAGTGAGCCCACCTCTTGAGTAATTTGACTCTCCTTTTTAGGACATGATCACAGACGACATTGTGACATACGTGGACCATACACCTAAGCAAAAATGCCTGGGCCTGCCTACAAAGGGCACTTTTATATGTGACTGGCACCAGCACCCAAGTGATGTGAATTCTTTGCCTGATCCCTGACTATAAAAGGCATTGTGGCTTATATGTAGGTCCCTCATGTAAGTGATGTGACTCCTTTCTACTGCCTTGGCCCTGCACTTATGGTGCATTGTGACACATAACTGGGTACTGCACCAGTTCTGCAGTACCAGCTTCTGCCAACAGGAAGTTTTGTAACATATCATTTGACTCAGCACCTTGGTGATGTTTCTCCTCTCCCACCTTGCCCTGACCACAGGGGAGATTGTGACATATTGCTAAACCCAGCTCCAAGGTGAGGTCACTTTTATACCTTGGTTTTGCACATAGTGGCCATTGTGACATACATCTAGGCCAATTGCCTGGGTGAAATGAGTCTCCTTAACTTCCTAAGCCCTGTCCACAGGGGGAATTTTGATAAATCACTCAAACCAGCATCCAGGTGTTGTGACTCTTCTTCCAGGTTCTTGTCCACAAGAAAGATTGTGACATCTCACTGGACAAGCACCCTCCCAGGTGATGTGACCTTCCTGCTTGCTCTCTGCCCACAGGTGATATTGTGCCATATACCTGAGACCAGATAAGAGGACTAATCATGACTCTTAAACCTGGAGCCAGGTCATATGCAAGATGGTGTCCCCATTCCTGGAACTTTCCACCAGTGTTATTGTGACATATACCTTTGCCCAGCTCCTGAGTGATTTAATAATCTGGCGTAGGTGTAGCCCACAAATGAGATTTGGACATTTACCTCAGCTGAGCACCTTGGTGATTTGACTCTCCTGTCTTAACAATATTCTCAGGAAGGATTGTAACATATCTCTGGACCCATCATCTAGTTGCTTGACTCTCCTCTCCTGCCTGGACCCTGCTTCCACTGGGGATTGTAACACTGTCCACAAGGGGTATGGTGCCATACATCTGGGTGTAACCCCAAGTTATGCAACTTTTCTGCCAGGAAAATATCTACAAGGAGAATATTGGAAAATTTCTGGCTCAGCATTTAGGTGACTTGGCTGTCGTGCCTGTTTCATTACTACAGAGTAAATTGTGACATATGCCTAGGAACAGTTCACAGGCATGACAATGACTCTCATATGTGGACCCCACAAACAGGAGTAATTTTGACTCTCAAAACTTGTTTTAGAAACATGAGTGATTAAATCTCTTTCTGGTTAAAAAAAAAAAAAAAAAAAAGCAAAGAAGATTATAACAGCCTCAGATATTTTATAAAGCCCTGGGCTTGTACAAAGAGTGTCATAACAGAACCCAGCAGAAAGGTAAAATTTTGAGTCTAAAATGCACACCTACCTGACAGTAAGGACTGTCATTGTCTCACATATGTGAAGCCAACTGTCACGCATGAAAACAGGACATGCGTGGTATTGTACATCTCATCCTGGGAATTTTCTGCCAGTGTGATTGTGATATATATCTTTGCCGAGCACCTGTGTGATTCGACTCTCCAGACTGGTTAGAGCTGGCATATGTTATTGTGATATCTACCTGGGCCAATCTCTAGGTGATGTGACGCTCCTGCCTGGGCTCTGCTCTCAGTAAGAATCATAACATATCACTAGATCCAGCACCCAGGTCATGTCACATTTTTGCCTGAGCCATGCCCGCAGAAATCACTGTGACATATCACTGTGTCCACCACTTAGGTGACATAACTTTCCTCATTAGAATGGGCCCTGAACACTATGGGGGATAGTGACATATGGCTGGGCCAGGCACACAGGTGATGGTACTCTTTTGCTAGGGCCATGTCCTAAAGAGAGCACTATGATACATCACTGAGCCTATCACCAAGGTGATGTTGATCTCCAGCTTGGGTCTTGCTTACCTGGATAGTGACATATTGCTAGTCTAGGCACACAGGTGGTGGTAGTCTTTCAGCAGGGCCATGCCTCAAGGAGCACATTGTGACATCTCTCTGGGTCTATCACCTAGGTGATGTGACTCCCTGCTCAGGCCCTGCCCACATGGAGCATTGTGACATAAGAGTAGAACCTGCACCTATTTGTTGTAACTCTCTTGCCAGGGTCCTGCCCTAAGGGAGCCTTGTGACATAGTTCAAAACCCAGTATCAAGGTGATGTGGCTCTTCTGCCTGCTTTGACCTCACATGTTAGGTTGTGTCATATAGCTAGAGAATCACCTAGATGATATGAGTCTTCTCTTCTGCCTGACTCCTGCCTATTTGGGACATTGGTCCAGATATCTGAGGTTGTGTCCTAAGTGATATGACACTTTTGTTCTGCCAGAACCTTTACAATGGGGTGACATGGCATATTGCTAAGCCCAATACTTAGGTAATATGATTCTACTTTTTTTCCTGAACCATGCCCATGAAAAGTAATTTTGATGTATTGCAGGGCCTAGCACCCAGATGATGTTCCTCTTCTGCCTGGGTCCTGCATAAAGAGAATTATGGCATATTGCTAGGCCTCCCACTCTGATGGTGTAACTCTCCTGCTTGTGCCAGAGCAACAGAAAGTATTTTTACATATCTTGGGCCTATTCTGTAGCTGTTTTGGCTCTCATCATTTTTCTTTTTTTTTTTTTTTTCCACATTTGGGATTGTGTCATATTGCTGGGTCCAGCACCCAGGTAATGCAACCCTGATTTCTAGATCCTTCCTAGAGAGGGCATTGTGACATATTGCTTGGCACAGCACCGAAGTTGTGCTATCCTCCTGCCAAGTTTTTTTCTTACAAATGATATTATGAAATGTACATTGCTTCAGTCCATGGGAATGATGATCAAACTTAAATTTGGGTTCTACTAATAGTAGATACTTTGCTTCTCATCATTATGCTTAGGGCAATAAACAAGGTTATCAGTTGCTTATTTGTACAAAACTCACAGAAGGTTACAACACTAACTCATATTCTATATATTCCTTGGGTGGTACAGAGTTTCACAACAGGGCCCAGCAAAAGGTTAAGATCGAGACTCTTGATTACACATGCAGGCGAGAGCAAAAATTGTCACCATCCCACATTTACAAAGCCCACTGTAGAAGTCCTGAGTCTAACAAGTAAATAAAGTACAAAGATGGAATTGTGAATTTCATATATGGATCTTGCTACAGGTGACTCATTTCTGGACCCAGATCACAGGCACAATAATGGTTCTCTCATCTGAACCCAGCCTATAAGAGAGATGTTGTCTATCATAACTGGGTTTAGGGCAATATGTAAGATTGTGTGTAGACCTCAGAGTTTTTTGCAAGTTTCATTCATGTTGCATAAAGCCTTTGAATGTTGTAGAGTGTGCCATACGATGACCCCATACACAAGTGAGATGGTGACTCTTATATGCACACAAGGCTAACAGTTAAAGGTGTCACTCTAAAAGATGAGGAGATTGTGTCATATCACTAGGCCTAGTACCCTGGTGTTGAGACATTTTGGTTTAAATTGTTTCCCATGGGAGCATTGTGAAATATTGCTGGGTTAGAATAATAATAATGTGACTCTTCTGCTTGGATCCAGCCAACAGGAGATATTATCACATATCTCTGGGCCTATCAACTAGGTGATGTGTCTCTCCTACCAGTGCCCTGCCCACAGGTGACACTGTGACATATTGCTAGATATAGCATCTAGGTAATGTGACTCTCCCCTCTAGCCTGGATCCTGCGCACTGAAGAAATTGTGATATAACACTGAGTGCAAAACCTAGGTGTTGCGACTCCCCTATTTGTCCCAGACTCTGCCAAGAGAGGGAATTATAACATATTGCTGAGCCCAGCACCTAGGAAATGTGACTATCCACTATTTTTTCAACCCTGTATACAGTGAGCATGATGACATATTATCTGAGACTGTACCTAGGTGATATGACTCTTCTGACTTGGTTCTGCCTACATTGGAGATTATAATGTATCCCTGGCTCAGCATCAACATGATGTAACTCTTCTGTCTTGTCTTTGTCCAAAGGTAAATTTGTGACATATACCTGGATGCAGCTCATATGCACAATAATAACTCTCATACCTAGACCCAGACAGCAGATATATTTTGACTCTCATAGCCAGTCTTATGGCCAGGAGTAAAGTCCTAGATCTCCAACCTGTGAGAATTCACAGAAAAGGATGCTACTCAGGCATATTATATAAAACCTGAGTGGTACAAAGAGTGTCATAATAGGCATCAGCAACCAGGTGCTATTGTGACTCTTGGAACCACACCCAGCTGACACAATTGTCATTCTCACACATGAACAGAGCCTACAAATGAGGTACTAAATCTCCCACACGTAAGTAGTTGAAGCTTGAAATTGTTATTGTCATACATGAATCTAGGCCACATGTGGTTTGGTGACATTTGAACCACAATTCAGCAGTCCTGTAGGGCTTTGACTCTTCTACTGGAACAATCTTCAAGTGGGATTGGGGCTCTTGTATGTGGATCTTGCCCATTGCTGAGATTGTGACTCCTGTACTTCGACCCAACTCCTCCCAAAGCCAGGACTTGTGTGGGACTGTGAAACTTATTTCTGAATATTTTCAAGTGTGCAATAGAGAAATATGACTTTGCCCAGCATCTGAGTGTTTTCACTCTTCTTTCTAGGCCCAGAGCACTGTTGAAATTGTGACATACGTGCAGCAAGCATCTAAGCAATGTATAACACCTTCTTTGGCAATCTGACAAACGGCATTGTTTATTATTACTGATACCAGCACCCAGCTGATGGGAAATCTTGGCCTGACCCCTTCCTGTAAAGTGCATTGTGGCTTTTTTCTAGCTGCATCATATAAGTGATGTAACTTTCTTCTACTGCCTTGGCCCTGCAGTTGCATTGTGACATACAACTGGGTACTGCACACAGGTGACATGACTCCTTTTTTTTTTTTTTTGAGGTGGGCGTGGTTCTGTCAATAGGAAGCTTTGTAACATATCACTTGGCTCAGGACCTAGCTGATGTTTCTTCTCTTTTGTCTGGGCCCTGATCACCAGAGAGATTGTGACATATTGCTGTACCCAGCACCAAGATAAGGTCACTCTCCTGCCTTTGTCCTGCACACAGGGGCCTTTGTGAGATATATCCAGGCCAATTGCCTAGGTGAAGTTTGTCTCCTTTCCTGCCTAAGCCCTGCCCACAGGGAAGATTTAGATATATCACTTAAACCAGCATCCAGGTGATATGACTCTTCACCAGAGTCCTGCCCACAAGGAGGATTGTGACATTTCACTGGACCAGCACCCACTCAGGTGATGTGACTCCTTTCTTCTCCCTGTCCACAGATGATATTATGCATATACCTGAGGCCAGATCAAAGGCCTAATAATGACTCCTGTACCTGGAGCCATGACACGTGCAGGATGATAACTGTCATCCCTGAACCTTCCCACAGATGTTATTGTCACATACACCTTTGCCATGCTCCTGAGTGATTTCATAATCCTATCTAGTTATAGCCCACAGATGAAATTTAGACATATACCTGGGCCAAGAACCTTGGTGATTTGACTCTCGTGTCTTAACAGTGTCCTCAGAAGGGATAGTAACATATCTCTGGACACATCCTCTAGGTTATGTGACTCTCCTTTCCTGCCTGAACGCTGCTTCCAGTGAAGAGTGTAGCATTTCTAAGCACTGCATCCAATTGACATGACCTCTTGGCTGGGCCCTTTCAACAGGAGGCATTGTAACATATCTCTGGGCCCATCATTTAGGTGATATGACTCTCCTCTCCTGCCTGGACACTCTTCACAAGGGACATTATGCCATAGAGCTGGGTCTAGCACTCAAATTTTGTGATTTTTCTGTTAGGGCCCTACCTACAAAGAGAATATTGTGCTATTTCCGGCTTAGGATTTAGGTGATGTGGTTGTCCTGCCTGTTTAATAACCACACAGAGGATGGTGACATATACCTAGGCACAGCTAACAGGCATGATAATGACTCTCATATGTGGACCCAGCCAATAGGAGAAATTTTGACTCTTATAACTAGGTTTAGGGACATGAGTGATGTCCAGGATGTGCTTCTGGTGAAAAGGTCACAGAAGATTACAACACTTGCACATATTTTATAACACCCTTGAGTTTTACATACAGTGTCATAACAGGACCCTAGCACACAGAAGACATTGTGAGTCTTTTATGCACAGCCAGTCGACAGTAAGGACTTTCACCATCACAGATGGATGAAGGCAACTGTCCTACATGAAAATAGGACATGTGTGGTGTTATAAATCTAATCCCTACAGTTTTATTCTCTCATAATTGTGATATAAATCTTTGCCAAGCACTTGTGTGATTTCATTCTTTAGACCATTTCCAGCCTACATGTGGGATTTTGATATCTACCTGGTCAAACCTTGAAGTGATGTGACTCTTCTTCTTGGGCCCTGCTCTCAGGAAGAATTGTGACATCACTGGATCCAGCACCTGGGTGACGTTACATTCTTGCCTGCACCATTCCCTCAGACATCATTCTAACATATCACTGTGTCCATCACTTAGAAGACATAACTCTTTTCTCTGGAGTTGGCTCTACACACAGGGCAGGATAGTGACATATTCCTAGGCCAGGCAGACAGGTGATGATACCCTTTTGCCAGGGCCATGCCCCAAAGAGGGCATTTTGACATATCACAGGGCCTATCATGTAGGTAATATGGCACTTCTGCTTGAGGCCTACACACTGGAATAGTGACATGTTGCTAGGTCAGGCACAAAGGTGATGGTATTCTTTTGCCCGAGCCATGCTTTAAGGAAGGCTTTGTAACGTATCACTGGTCCTATCACCCAGGTGATATGACTTTCTGCTTGGCCCTGCCCACGTGGAGCATTGTGACATAAGGGTGGCACCTGCACATAGATGATGTAATTCTCTTGCCTGTGTCCTTTTCCAAGGGGAACTAGTGAATATCTCAGTACCCAGGACCAGGTGGGTCTTCAGCCTGGTGTCTTCAGCCTGGTTTCTGCCCACATATTCAATTGTGACATGTACCTAAAGAAGCACCCAGGTGATATGACTCCCTTTTTGTGCCTGAGCCCTGCCTACTGGTGACATTGGGCCATATCTCTGAGTCCATGACCTAAGTGATGTGACTTTCTTCTTCTCTCTGGGCCTTTACAATGGGAATTTTGTGCTGTATTAATGAGCCCAATATTTAGGTAATACGACTCTCGTGTTGTTGCTGAACATTGCCCATGAATAGGACCTATGCCATATTTCAGGGCCCAGCACCCAGATGATGTAACCCTTCTGCCTAAGTCATGCATAAGGAGAGAATTATAGCACATTCCTTGGCCCAGCACCCTAATGATGTGTCTCTCCTGCCTGTGCCAGGGCCACAGAAGGTATTTTGACATATCTTTTGGCCCATTCTGTATATGTTTTGACTCTCATCACTTTGCTGGGTTTCTCCCACGTGTGGTTGTATCATATTTTGGCTCCAGCCCCCAAATAATGTGACCTTCTTTCCTAGGTGCTGTCTAGAGAGGGCATTGTGACATATTGCTTGGCAAAGCAATGATGTTAACTTTCTGCCTAGTTTTTTGCCCACAAATGGGATTATGACATACACCTTGCTCCAGTTCAAAGGCATGATGATCAAGTTTCCATTGGGATTCAGCCAATAGGAGATATTTTGCCTCTCACCACTAGGTTTATGTCAATAGGTAAGGTCCTTCACTGCATATTTGTGCAAAGCTCACAGAAGTTTACAACACTAACTCATAATGTATAAACTTCTTGGATGGTACAGAGAGTTTCATAACAGGGCCCAGCAAAAAGCTAAGATTGTGCCTCTCGGCTACACACTCAGGTGAAAGTAAAATTTGTTACCATCCTACATTTACAATGCCCATTGTTGAGTTCCTGAGTCTAACAAGTGAATGCAGCAAGCACAAAGTCAGAACTGTGACTTTCACAAGTGATTCTGGCCACAGATAGGATGGTGACTCATTTCTGGTCCCAGCTCACAGGAGCAATAGTGGTCTCATCCCTGAAGCCATCCTATAGGAGAGCTGTTGACTATCATACCTGGGTTTAGAGCAATATGTAAGATCATGAGTCCATGTAAACATGTAGGCCTCAGAGAGGTTTGCAACTCTCATGCCTGTTGTATAAAGTTCTCAGATGTTGTGGAGAGTGTCATACAATGGCCAGCACACACATGAGATTTTGACTGTCATATACAAAACTACCTAACTGCTAATGGTGTCACCCTTAAAGATGAGGAGATTGTGTCCTATCCCTCAGCCTAGTACCACAGGCTTGAGACTTTTTGGTTTAAATTCCCTTCCATAAGGGCATTGTTACATATCACTGGGTCAGAATCATGATAATGTGACTCTTCTGCCTGGGCTCTGAAAACAAGAGATATTTTCACATATGTCCAGACCTATTGGCTAGGTGATATGTGTCTCCTGCCAGTGCCTTGCCCACAGGGGACACTGTGACATACTGCTAGATATAGCACCTGAATAATGTTACTTTCCTCTCCTGCCTGGATCCTGCCCACTGAAGAAATTGTGACATACCACCAAATACAAAGCATTGGTGACATGACTCTGCTCTTTGCCCTGGACCCTGCCAACAGAGGGAATTATTACATATTGCTGAGCTCAGCACCCAGGTGGTGTGATTCTCCTTTTTTCTTCAAACCTGTCTACATTGCTCATGGTGACACATCACTTGAGGCTCTACCCAGGTTATGTGGTTCTTCTGCCTGGCTTCTGCCCACATGTAAGATTGTGACATATAATTAGGGAAGCGCCTAGGTGATGTGACTCTCCTTTTCTGCCTGGGCCCTCCCTACTGGGGACACTGGGATATATCTCTGAGTCCATGACCTAAGTGAAGTGACTGTCTTCTCCTGCCTGGTCTTCACAATGGGGGAATTGTGACATATTGCTGAACCCAGCAGTCAAGTACTTGACTCTCCTTTTTTTCTTGAACCAAGCACACAAACAGAAATTTTCACCTACTGCAGGGTCCAGAACCCAGATAATGTTACTCGTTTGGCTGGGTCCTGCGTATAGAGAGAATTATGGCAGGTCGCTGGGCCCATCCCCATAATAATGCGACTCTCATGCCTGTCACGGAACCACAGAAGGCATTTTGACATATCCTGGGCCCATTGTGTAGGTGTTCTGGCTCTCATAACTTGGCTGGGTTTTTTCCACATGTGGAATGGTGAGTCCAGCACCCAGTTAATGTGGCTCTAATTCTTATACCCCGCCTACCACAGCACCTAAGTGATATTACCCTCCTGCCTACTTTTTGGCCACAAATGGGACTATGACATACACCTTATTCAGTTCAGAGGGATGATTGTCAAACCTATATTGGGATTCAAACAATAGGAGATATTTTTACTTTCATCGCTAGGCCTAGGGCAATAAGTAAGGTCCTGTCCTGGGTTGCATATTTGTACCAAACTCACAGAACTTTACAAGACTAACTCATAATCTAGAAACCCCTTTGTGGTACAGAGGGTTTCATGACAGGGACCAGCAAAAGTTCAGATTGGGACTCTTGATTACACATCTAGGTGAAAGCAAATGTTGTCAACATCCCACATATCCAAAGCCCAATGTTAAGGTACTGAGTCTGACAACTGAATACAGTACAAAGTTGGAATTTTGACCATCATATGTGGATCTGGCCACAGGTGGGATGGTGACTCATTTCTGGATCCAGCTCACAGGCATAATAATGGAACTCAATTTTGAACCCAGCCTACAGAAGATATGTTAACTATTATACCTCTTCTTAGGGCAATATGTAAGATCGTGAATCCACATGAGCATGTAGGCCTCAGAGAGGTTTGCAACTGTCATGAATGCTGTATAAAGCCTTCGAAGCCGTAGAGTATGGTACAATGGCACAGAAAACATGTGAGATTGTGACTCTCATATACACCCCCAGCTCACAGTTAATGGTGTCACCCTCAAAGACAAGGATATTTAGCATATATTCTTGTATAATCACTTAGTGCTTTTACTCAGGTTGTGTATTAGAAATGCACTAGTTGTTAAAAGTAAATAATCAGGTTTAGAATGGTAATATTTGGGTTAAAAATTAGTACTGCTATTATTCAACCTATGTGAGTAATTGAGGAGTAGGTTAGGAATTTATGAAGTTGTTTTTGATTAAGTCCTCCCTAACCACCCACTATAATGAATAGGATTGTGACAGATAGGAGAATGTTCATGTTTATCGATGGAAAATTTGAAACATAATAGAGATACAGGCTAGTTTTTGTCATGTGAGGAGAAGTATGCCTGATATTAGGAGAGTTTCCTTTGGTTTTCGTTGGGACTCAAGAGTGAAAAGGGGCTATTCCTAGTTTTATTACTGGGGCCGTTATTATTATTAAGGATGAAAATTTATTAACAGTGTTTATTATTGTTCATTGTCTGCAGGACAGGTTACTGGAAAGGATACCTATTGTGAGAATTATAGATGCGGTTGCTTGTGTAAGGAAATATTTGGTGGCTGCTTCTGTAGAGTGGGGATTAATTTTTTAATTAAGATTGGGGTAAGAGCTAGTGTATTTATTCCTAGTCCAGTTCAGATGAGAAATCAGTGTGAGGGTAACATTGTGATAAGAGTTCCTGTGAAAATAGTAAGGGATATAGTAAGTTGAGCTAATGGATTAATTAGTAAGGGAAGGGTATAAACAATTCTTTCAGGGTATGGGTCTGACAGCTTTTTTAGCTGACCTTACTTTAGGACATGGTGTAATAGGTAGCACGGAGAATTTTGGGTTCTCAGGAGTAGGTTCAATTCCTATAGTTCTAGAAATAAGAGGATTTTAACCTCTATTGTTTAGTCTATCAAAGTAATTCTTTTGTTGAACATATTTCCTATGTTTGGGGTGGAATTAGAAGATCTGGTATAGGGAGGGGAGTTCACAAGAGGGGAGTGATAGAAAGGGTAAGGGTTGTAGCAATAATATAAAGGGTAATAGTAGATGTTGAGGGCCGTAAGGATTCCTTGATGAGAAGTTTTATTGCATCAATGAATGGTTGAAGTAGTCTATAGGGACCTGCAGTGTTAGGTCCTTTGTGTAGTTGTATATAGCCTAAGATTTTTTGTTCAATTAGTGTAAGGAATGTTATAGCAATTAGAGTGGGAATAATAAGTAGAAGAAGATTAATTATAGGCATATTGTTAAGAAGAGGCATTGAACCTCTGATTATAAAGTCTTAAGTTTTATGCAATTGCTGGGCTATGCCATCTTAACAAACTCTGTTCTTGAGCAGGGTGTGTGGTGAGTTGTTAGACTGAGATAACATCATTTATGGGGCAAGGGTGCTTTATGAAGTTGGGCCCTATTTCTCTTATCCTTTCATACTAGGAGAAATGTTAAATAGATAGAAACTGACCTGGGTTACTCTGGTCTGAACTCATATCATGGAGGACTTGAATCCTTGAAAAAGTGAACCCTTAATAGCGGCTACACCATTAGGATGTCGTGATCCAACATCGAGGTCATAAACCCTATTGTCAATATGGACTCCAGAGCAGGATTGTGCTGTTATCCCTAGGGTAACTTATTCCATTGATCAAATTATTGGGTCAATGTGTGTCAACTTGCTTAGACTAGTGCCGTCTTAGTTTGGGTTGCTCGGAGATTGAATTATGCTCCAAGGTCATCCCAATCAAAATTTTTAATGCAGGGATAGTATGCTAGGGCCTGCCGGCTTTTTTGAGTTTTTATTTGCAATAATGAATTAAAGCTCTATAGGGTCTTCTCATCTTATTTGTTCATATCCATCTCTTCACGAATAGGTCAATTTCAATGATTAAAAGTGAGAGACAGCTGAACACTCAGTGGCCATTCATACAAGTCCCTATTTAGGGAACAAGTGATTATTCTACCTTTGCACTGTCAGGATACTGCGGTGGTTGAACATATGTCACTGGGCAGGCAGTGCCTCTAATACTGGTAATGCTAGAGGTGATGTTTTTGGTAAACAGGTGGGATAAGATTTGCAGAGTTCCTTTTAGTTTTTGTAATCTTTCCTTAGAGCATGCCTGTGTTGGATTAGCAGTATAAATAATAGGGTGCTTATTATATTGTTTATTAATATTAGGCTGTTAACTGTCAGTGGATTATTGCGATCTCATACAAGCCTATGCAATGGAGAATATCTTCATGTTACTTATATTAACATTATTGGTTCTATTAAGTAATAGATTAGTACAATGTGATGTTAGAAGTTCAGTAGGATGATTAGAATTTTAGACAATTAGATGTTGAGCTTGAAAGCTTCTTAATTGGTGACTGCTTTTGGGCCATCTATGTCAACTATGGTGGTAATATTTTTTATTCCCCGTAGGACAGTTGTTTCCTAATGTCTAAAGAGCTGTTCCTCTTTAGACTAACAGTTAAAGATACAAGGAGATTAAGTAAGTCTGTGGATAAGTTTAAAGTTGAAAAACAATCAACTGTCACCAGGCTCGGTAGACTTGTCACCACTACTCATGAATCTTTCCACTATTTTGCCACATAGATGGGTGTGCTCTTTTAGCTGTTGTTGAGTAGCTCTTCTGGTTTTGGGGTACTTGGCTGTGGTTCTCTGTGTAACGTTATTTCTAGTTAATACATCATGCAGAAGGTATAAGGGTTTGTCTTTTCTTTTTAATGCTTTATTCAGTTCTTTCATCTTTCCCTTAGGGTATTACGTCTATTATGCCAGGGTGAAAATTTCTATCACCTATGCTTTTGTCTAAGGTAAATGGTTTGAATAAGATGGTTTGATATTTTTAGTGAAGTTTGGGGTTAGAGTCAATTCAAAATGATCAGGTCGTGATGAAATCTTCTGGGTGTAAGCCGGATGCTTTAAGTTAAATTGTACTTTGGTTTGTCCAAGCACACTTTCCAGTATGCTTACCATGTTACAACTTATCTCCTCTATACATGCATAGAGAGTTGTTAGTAATTTCTAAAATAATATTTGAGGAGAGTGAGGGGAGGTGTGTGCATGCCTCATGGCCTTATTCAACCAAGCACTCTGCTCTTGGTTTACTGCTAAATCCTCCTTGAGCCCTTAGATTTCATAAAGGTTGTTGTGAGATTTTCTGGGTATACAAAATGCAGTCTACTTCTTGCCACCTCATGAGCTACACCTTGACCTAACATTTTTATGTGTATACTTGTGCTTACTCTATAACCATTTTATGGTTTGCTGAAGATGGCAGTATATAGGCTGAGGGCAAGAGGTGGTGAGGTATATTGGGGTATACTGATTTTAGAATAGGCTCCTCTAGAGGTATATAAAGCACTTTAAGTTTTTAGCTGTTGCTGGTAGTATTCGGGCGAATTGTTTTTTTAATGTTAAAATTTAGGGGTAAGCATAGTGCGTATCTAATCCCAGTCTGGGTCTTAGCTATTGTGTCTTCAGGATATTAAAGGCACCTTCATAGTATATTTTATTTCAGCTGGAGGTTTTTACAACTTAAATGGAGTTTAGCTTTATTGAGGGCAGACCTTAAACACTCTTTGCACCACGTTCAATTAGCTTGGGTTAATCGTATGGCTGCAGTGGCTGGCACGAAATTGACCAATGCTAGATATCAGTATAGCTTAAAGTTTCATTTATTACTAAATATTTATCAGTGCTTTTTCCCATGGGGGTGTGGTTGAGCACTGTTTTGAGCTGCATTTGTGCATGCTTGATACTTGCTCCTTTTGATCCAGGTGATCTAAAAGGCATTTTCACTGGGCAGGGATGCTTGCATGTGTAATCTTACTAAGAGCTAATAGAAAGGCCAAGACCAAACCTAACCTATTTGTTCATGGGGTTGTGCAAACCCATCTAGAATTTTTAGTGTCTTGCTTTGAAATAATTAAGCTACTTTAACTGTATAAATACTTAAGTCTAATATTAGAATATGAGAAGGAAATAAATAAATATAAATAGTCGTTTACAGTTCTGGGAATTCGGGGTCTTTAAAGTTGAATTGGAAGAGATTTGGTTGAGAGGTTTACTCATAATTAGAATATAATCAATTTAGGGTACAATATATGGAGTAGCGCTTTTAGAGGAATATGCTCAAGGTATTATATTACTTTAGGGTGGAAGTTTAATTATTGTATTTATTATATAAAATGGAGGCTTGATTTCCATTCTAACTGGTGTGAGATGGTATCTCATTGTGGTTTTGATTTGCATTTCTCTGATGGCCAGTGATGATGAGCATTTTTTCATGTGTCTGTTGGCCGTATGAATGTCATTAAAAAGTCAGGAAACAACAGGTGCTGGAGAGGATGTGGAGAAATAGGAATTTTACACTGTTGGTGGGATTGTAAACTAGTTCAACCATTATGGAAAACAGTATGGCGATTCCTCAAGGATCTAGAACTAGATGTACCATATGACCCAGCCATCCCATTACTGGGTATATACCCAAAGGATTATAAATCATGCTGCTATAAAGACACATGCACACGTATGTTTATTGTGGCACTATTCACAATAGCAAAGACTTGGAATCAACCCAAATGTCCATCAGTGACAGACTGGATTAAGAAAATGTGGCACATATACACCATGGAATACTATGCAGCCATCAAAAAGGATGAGTTTGTGTCCTTTGTACGGACATGGATGCAGCTGGAAACCATCATTCTCAGCAAACTATCACAAGAACAGAAAACCAAACACCGCATGTTCTCACTCATAGGTGGGAACTGAACAAAGAGATCACTTGGACTTGGGAAGGGGAACATCACACACCGGGACCTATCATGGGGAGGGGGGAGGGGAGAGGGATTGCATTGGGAGTTATACCTGATGTAAATGACGAGTTGATGGGTGCTGACGAGTTGATGGGTGCAGCACAGCAACATGGCACAAGTATACATATGTAACAAACCTGCACGTTATGCACATGTACCCTAGAACTTAAAGTATAATAATAATAATAATAAATGAAAATTAAAAAAAGGAAACATCATTATTTAAAAAAATAAAATAAAATAAAATAAAATAAATAAAATAAAATAAAATGGAGGCTCGATTTGGGGGGATTTTAAGATTTTTAGGAAAATTACATCAATTGAGGGATAGCTGTTGGGGTATTCATGGTTAAAATATTATTTTTGGGCTCTGACTGGGTTGCATTTTAGTGTCTTGTTTTTGGGGTTTGGCAAGGGTGCATTTACCTTGGTTGATGGTAAAGTCAGAGATGGGGAGGAGGAGTTTGCAAATTTAATCGGAAATAGTTCTTGAAAGCGAGCATGCGTGCATGAGCATCCGTACGTGAGCATACGTGTCTATTAATTGTTATGTCCTTCAAGCATTAATTAATTCACAACTTATTGTTATTATGCCAGCCCAGAATATTCGATTTAAGCTCAGCTTCTACAATTGATTTGGCAGGAATCAAATCCGAGTTCGTCTACAGCTGATTCGGCAGGTACCAGGGCTTCCGCAATGGTGAGTGATAGCATCCCCCAAAGTTAAACATACCAAATGTATGACAGTGCTCCCGTGACTGGTTAATAGGGTGGTAGTCATTAGTCCATTGAGATGTCTTATTTAAGGGGAATATGTGGGTGATTTGAGTTTTATGGCCCTGAAGTAAGAACCAGACGCCAGGTATAGTTTCAAAATAGTCACCCCCAAGTGTTATGGGCTCACAGCAAGGAAGTTAGTACTACCGAGCAGGATGATGATTTCACAGAGCTTGGTGGATTAAGAGATCAGAAGTTGGTAGGGGATATCTGTGTTGACAAGGGATTTCTTGACTGAAAAGCGCTATGTCCAATGAACGAAGTATGCACTATGTAATATTAAGGATATCTAGCACGGGTCAATATTTGCAAGGATTAGACTTGTATAGTCAATAAAAGTAGATGTACCATAGTTGATTAAGGGAATATTAATACATGCTTCTATGTGTGTGGACTGGATTTGTAATGTATCCTCATGTATCAATGTACTATGTATAAGTAAACAATTATAGTACTATATATTATTCATTGGTGCTAACAGTAATCCACAAAGTACATAAAAGCACTAATGTATTAGTGCTAGTTGATTAATACTGACATAGCAGTTAAAATATGTGCTGTGAAAAAATTCAGGGAGTAGTTTAATCCAAATTTCAGCTTTGGGCATTGATGGTGAAGTGGAAATGCTTTTTCCCTGAGTTGTCCTGGGGAGGGGATTCTCCATTTCTCGTTTAGAAGACCAGAGTATTGAATTATACTGCAATAGCATTTTCATTTAAGTAATTTATTTTCAATTAGGGTAGTGAGCAGTATAAGGGTGAGGATGGTAGAGACAAGATAGATGCTGTCTGTCTGATGGCAATTAAAGGTTATTGGACTGGCTGCCCTCCGATTCATGCGAGTGTAAGCAGGTCAGCCACTAGGGTTCATAATAGGCATTGACTTAATGGCCGGAATATTACGCTTTGTTGTTTAGACTTGTGAAATATGGGAATAACTGCTAGAATGAGAATGGATAATACAAAGGCCAATATGCTTCCTAGTTTGTTAGGAATAGATTATAAGATTGCATATGCAAACAAAAAGTACCACTCTGGCTTAATGTAGGGTAGGGTACTGAGGGGGTTGGCTAAAGGGTAATTATCTGGGTTGCTCAGGAGGTCAGGCGAAAATAGTATTACAGTTATTAGAAGGAGGAGAAGAAAAATTAAACCTAGAACATCATTGGTTGTACAGTAGGTGTGGAAAGTGATTTTGTCAGGTTCTGAGGAAACCCCTGAAGGGTTGCTAGATTCTGTTTCATGCAAGAATAAAAGAAGAACAGTTGCGAGCACTGTAATGATGAAGGGTAGGATGAAACGGAAGGCGAAAAATCATGTGAGGGTGGCTTTGTCAACTGAGAATCTGCCTCAGATTCATTGTACAATGTCAGTTCCAATATGAGATGGCTGATAGTAGATTTGTAATTACTGTAGGGCCTCAGAATGATATTTGGCCTCATGTGAGCACGTGGCCCATGAATGCTGTTGTTATAGTCATGAATAGGAGGATAATGCCAATATTTCAGGTTTCAAGGAATGGAAATGAGCCATAGTGTAAGCCTCAACCAACATGTAAGAAGAGGCAGATGAAAAATGTTGAAGCACCTTTGATACGAAAATAGCAGACCATTCAGCCTTAGTTTACATCTAGGCTGATATGAGCCACTGAAGAAAAGGCAGTTGAGGTGTCTGCTGTATAGTGCATAGCCAAAAATAATCCTGTGATGATCTGGAGAATTAGGCAGGCACTAAGAAGAGAGCCAAAGTTTCATCATGTAGAAATGTTAGATGGTGTGGGAAGATCAATAAATGAATAGCTAGTAACTTTCATTAGCGGATGTGTTTTGTGGGTATTGGTCGTTAGTGTTCTTACAAATGAAGTAGAAGGATGGTTTTTCATATCATTAGTCATTTTTATAGTTCATGTGGGAATAATGGCATATGCTTTATTTTTATTAAGTATTCTCTGGTTATAGGGTTTGTAGGTTTTTCTTCGAAACTTACTCTTATTTATGGAGTCCTAGGGCTAATTGTTAGGGATGCTGTGGGTTGTGATATAGTGTTGAATTTTGGTGGAGTTTTCATGGGGTTAATAGTCTTTTTGATTTATTTGGAGGGTATGATGGTTGTTTTGGGTTATACTGTGGCTATGACTATTGATGAATATCCTGAAATATGAGGGTCAAGTATTGACATTTGAGGGGCTTTGTTATTAGGATTATTAATAGAGTTGATGTTGGTTTGATGAATAGTTGAGTATGATGAGGTGGTATTCACGATTGATTTTAATAGCGTAAAGAGTTGTATCATTTTTTAGCATGGTGGGGGTTATTGCCTGAGGATTATGTGGGTGTGGCTGCCTCATTCAGGACATGAAGGTCTAGTACTCAGGTGTTGAGACTTTTTGGCTTAAAGTCCTTCCCATGGGTGCACAGTGACATATAGCCGAGTTAGAATTGTAATAATGTGACTCTTCTGCCTGGGCCCCGCCAACAGGGGATATTATCATATATATCTGGGCCTATAAGCTAGGTTATTTGTCTCTCCTGCCTCTGTCCCCAGAGGACATTGTGTAATATCGTTTGACTTAACATCTAGGGTAATGTGACCCTCCTCTCCTGCCTGGGTCCTGCTCACCAAATAAATTGTGACATACCACTGATTGCAAAACCTAAATGATGTGACTGTCCTTCATTACTACATATTGCAGAGCCCAGCACCTAGGTGGAGTGACTCTCCTCTTTTTCTTCTTCCCTATCTATGGTGGGCTTGGTGATATACTTTGAGACTGTACCCAGGTGATGTGACTCTTCTGACTAGGCCCAGCCTACAAATGAGATTGTACTGTATCACTGGCTGAGCACCCAGGTGATGTGACTCTCTTGCCTTGTCCCTGCTCACAGGTGAAATTGTAACATACACCTGGGTTAAGCACACATGCACAATAATAACTCTCATACCTGGACCCAGAAAGTAGAGATAATTGACACTCATAGCCAGTCTCGCGGCCATGGGTAAAGTCCTCAGTTTTTCACTTGTATAAAGTTCACGAAGGATTATAACACTCAGGTATAGCATATAAAGCCTTAATGGTACAGAGTGTCATAAAAGAGACCAGCAACTAGGTGAAAATGTGACTCTTCTATGCACACCTGGCTGACACAATTGTCATGCTCACGTATGAACAGGGCCTAGGAGTGAGGTACTAAATCTCACACATAAAAAGCAGTCAGAGGTTGAAATAATTACTCTCATACATGGATATGATTCACAGATGGATTGGTAATATTTGAACCATGATTCAGCACACCTGTGGCGATGTGAGTTGTTTATTGGAACACAATCTTCAAGTGGGATTGGGACAATTATACATGGATCTTGCCCATTGTTGAGATTGTGACTCCTTTACTCCCACCCAAACCACAGAAAGTGTTGACTCACATACAGGAAACCAGGATTTGTGTGGGATATGAAACTTATTTCCCAGTCTTTCTGAGAGTGTGATTGGGGCAGTTAACTTTGCCCAGCACATGGATAATTTGACTCTCTTTTCTAGGCCCAGACCACAGAGAAAATTGCCCGAATGTGAAACAAGCAGCTAAGCAATATGTAACACCTTCCTTGGCTCTGTCTACAAAGGGCACTTTTATATATCACTGGGACCATCACCCAGGTGATGTGAGTTACTTGCCTAAAACCGAATTGTGTCTTAAATCTAGGTGCATCACATAAGTGATGTCACTCCCTTCTACTGCCTTAGCCCTGCACTTACAGTGCACTGTGACACACAACTGGGCACTTCACACAGGCAATGTGATTCTCCTTTTTGGGTTCTGCCAATAGGAAGCATTGTAGCATATCACTTGGCTCAGCACTTACATAATGTTTCTTTGCTTTTGACTGGGCCCTGACCACAGGATATTGTGACATATTGCTAGGTTCAGCACAAATGTGAGCTCACTCTCCAGACTTGGTACTGCACAGAATAGACATTGTGACATATATCTCGGCAAATTGCCTAGAAGTGAATGCCCTCTCCTGCCTAAGTCCTTCCCACAGAGACGGGTTTGATATGTCACTGAAACCAGCATCCAGGTGATGTGACTCTTCTGCCAGGGTCCTGCCCACAAGGTGGATTGTGACATTTCACTGGACCTGCACCCACATAGGGGATGTAACTTCCTTGCCTTCTCTCTGGCCACGGGTGACATTGCTCCATATACCTGAGACCCTAACAAAAGCCTAATTACAACTCATATGCCTGGAGCCAGGACATGAACAGGATGGTGAGTCTTAATCTTAAAACTTTCCAAAAGTGTACTAGTGACATACCTTTGCTCAGTTCCTGAATGATTTAAAAATTCTACCTGGGTATAGCCCACAAATCAGATTTTGACAGATACCTGGGCCAAGCACCTTGGTGATTTGACTGTGCTATATTAACAATGTTCTCAGAGGGGATTGCAACATATTTCTGGACTCATCATCTAGGTTACATGACTCTCACCTCCTGCCTGTACCCTGCTTCCTTTGGTAATTGTAGCATTTCTAAGCGCTGCATCCAAATGATGTAACTCTCTTGCCTGGGCCCTGTCAACAGGAGGCATTGCGACATATTTTGGGGCCCATCATTTAGGTGATAAGACTCTCCTCTCCTGCTTGGATACTGCCCACAAGGGACATTGTGCCACAGAGCTGAACCAAGCACACAAGTTATGTGACATTTCTGACAGGACCCTGCCTACAAAGAGAATATTGGAATATTTCTGGCCCAGCATTTAGGTGATGTGGCTGTTCTGTCTGCTTCATAACCACAGAGGGAATTGTAACATATACCTAGGCATGGGTCACAGACATGATAATGATTCTCACATGTGGACTCAGCCAATAGAGGATATTTTGACTCTTATAACTAGGTTTAGGGACATGTGTGATATCCTAGATCACCTTCTTATAAAAAGTTTACAGAAGATTACAACACTCTCACATATTTTACAAAGTCTTTGGGTTATACAGACAGAGTCAAAGTAGGGCTCAGCACACAGGCGAAACTGTGAGTCTTGTATGCACAACTAGCTGACAGTAAGGACTGTCATTATCACACATGGATGAAGCGAACGGTCACACATGAAAACAGGACATGTGTGGTATTGTAAATCTCATTTTTGGAATTTTCTGACAGCATGATTGTGATATAAATCTTTTCCACGCACCTGTGTAATTTGACTCTCCAGATTTGTTCCAGCCCATATATGGGATTGTGATGTCTACCTAGGCCAACCTCCAGGTGATGTGACTCTCCTGCATGGGCCCTTCTCTCACTAAGCGTTGTGACATATCACTGGATCTGGCACTCAGGTGATGTTACATTCTTGCCTGCACCATGCCCACAACAATTATTGTAACATATTTCTGTGCCCACCTCATAGGTGATGTAACTCTCCTCTCTGGAATGGGTCCTGCACAAAGGAATGATAGTAACATATTGCAAAGCCAGGCACACAGGTGAGGGTACTCTTGCCAGAGCCATGCCCAAAGGAGTACATTTTGACATATCTCTCAGCCTATATCCTAGGTGATGTGACTCTTTTGCCTGGACCCTGCCAGCCTGGAGAGTGACGTATTTCTAGGCCAGGAACACAGATGATGGTACTCTTTTGCCAGGGCTTTGCTTCATAGAGGACATTGTGACATATCCCTGGGCCTATCTCCCAGGTGAAGTGACTCCCTTCTTGGGACCCACCCACATGGAGCATTGTAGCATAAGAGAGAACCAGCATCTAGGTGATGTAACTCTCTTGCCTGGGTGCTGTCCTAAGAGAGCCTTGTGACATATCTCAACACCCAGCATTCAAATGATACGGCCCTTCTGCCCAGTTTCTGCCCACATATTAAATTGTGACATATTTCTAGGGAAGCATCTGGTGATATGACTCTCCTCATCTGCCTGAGTTCTGCCTACTGGGGACATGGGGACATATCTGTGATCCCGTGACCTAAGTGATATGCCTCTCTTCCTCTTCCTGGGCCTTGAAAATGGTGGGATTGTGACATACTGCTAAGCCCAGCATTTAGGTCACGTGACTCTACTCTTTTTTGTGAACCATGCCCACAAAGGGAAATTTTGACCTATTGCACCCAGATGATGTTACTCTTCTGCTAGAGTCCTGAAAAAAGAGGGAATTATTGCAAACTAGTGGGCCCAGCCCCCTGATGATGCTACGGTCCTTCCTGTGCCAGAGCCACAGACAGTATTTTGACATAATTTCAGCCCATTCTGTAAGTGCTTTGGTTCTCATCCCTTGGCTAAGTTTTTTTTTTTTTTTTTGTTTTTTTTTTTTTCAGTTAAAAACATTCAAGTTTATTTCTAAAAGTTTTGAGGATATTTCCAAAACATTATGGTACGGTTTGATAAAAAGATAAACACACGGAAGTCATCATTTCAACCAAGGATATCATTAGAGTTAAGATTATTCACTCAAGCTGAACCTATTTCCTCCAGCATTCAAATATGAATACACAGAAGGTGAAGTGGGATAGTTCCCTTGACGCCTTCACGAGACTCACAAAGGGTTTGGCTCTGCCTCCTTTACTCAGCTCATAGCTCTCAACTCCTCATGGGAGGGGAAGCATGCAAGTGAATGTGTTCAGGGGCCAGGACAAGCTCTTCTGGGCAACCAGCAGAAGCAGAACTCCATGCAGGCCTGCGGCAGCATCTAGAGGTTGCCTATGACCCTCAGAGCCCCAGAGGGCATGTGTTATAGTGTGCTCTTTTAGCTTTGCCATCCACAGACAGCTTAAATGTTAAACAGCTCAGTGGAGGAGCAGGGTGACCGCCTTTTGCACCCACTCTCTTGGTACCCAAGTTCTTAATTGAAGGGTGGTGAATGTGGAGAATTTTATTGAGTAATAAAAGTGGCCCTCAGTGGAATGGGAGCTGAAAAGGGGATGAAGGGTGAAGGTGGTATTCCCCTGGAGTTCAGCAGTTCCCGGCTGAACTCTTCTCCAAGGTCCTACCGTCATGCCATCCCTCTGAAGTCACGCTGCTACTTCAGATGTCTGACTGCTTCTTCTTTTCTCTCCTTCTCTACCACTCTGCTGCTCTGCCACTCCACTGGTCGAGCATAGGGTTTTTATGGGTACAGGAATAGCGGGGGCAAGATGGGCCAGGGTGGTTTTGGAAAGGCAACATTCAGGCAGAAAGACAGGAATGCATGTTCTCACTTTGGGCTGTGGGTTCAGGCTTGAGAGTGGGGCTTTGCAGGGACCCCACCCTTTTCTGCTTAGGATTTACCTGCCTCCTGTCTGTATCAGAGGGACAACTATTACAGTCTCAAATAAATTAATCAACATTAATATTGAAATTTAATAGCTCCTAGAATACATAATTCCCCTCTACCTAGCAAGAAATTAACCAGCTGATGGTAGCTGACCAGTAGTTATAATGGTTTTGATGGTACTAGTAATTTTTTTTTTAATTTATTTATTATTATTATACTTTAAGTTGTAGGGTACATGTGCATAACGTGCAGGTTTGTTACATATGTATACTTGTGCCATGTTGGTGTGCTGCACCCATCAACTCATCATTTACATCAGGTATAACTCCCAATGCAATCCCTCCCCCCTCCCCCCTCCCCATGATAGGCCCCTGTGTGTGATGTTCCCCTTCCTGAGTCCAAGTGATCTTATTGTTCAGTTCCCACCTATGAGTGAGAACATGCGGTGTTTGGTTTTCTGTTCTTGTGATAGTTTGCTAAGAATGATGGTTTCCAGCTGCATCCATGTCCCTACAAAGGACGCAAACTCATCCTTTTTGATGGCTGCATAGTATTCCATGGTGTATATGTGCCACATTTTCTTAATCCAATCTGTCACTGATGGACATTTGGGTTGATTCCAAGTCTTTGCTATTGTGAATAGTGCTGCAATAAACATACGTGTGCATGTGTCTTTATAGCAGCATAATTTATAATCCTTTGGGTATATCCCCAGTAATGGGATGGCTGGGTCATATGGTACATCTAGTTCTAGATCCTTGAGGAATCGCCATACTGTTTTCCATAATGGTTGAACTAGTTTACAATCCCACCAACAGTGTAAAAGTGTTCCTATTTCTCCACATCCTCTCCAGCACCTGTTGTTTCCTGACTTTTTAATGATCGCCATTCTAACTGGTGTGAGATGGTATCTCATTGTGGTTTTGATTTGCATTTCTCTGATGGCCAGTGATGATGAGCATTTTTTCATGTGTCTGTTGGCTGTATGAATGTCTTCTTTTGAGAAATGTCTGTTCATATCCTTTGCCCACTTTTTGATGGGGTTGTTTGTTTTTTTCTTGTAAATTTGTTTGAGTTCTTTGTAGGTTCTGGATATTAGCCCTTTGTCAGATGAGTAGATTGCAAAAATTTTCTCCCATTCTGTAGGTTGCCTGTTCACTCTGATGGTAGTTTCTTTTGCTGTGCAGAAGCTCTTTAATTTAATGAGATCCCATTTGTCAATTTTGGCTTTTGCTGCCGTTGCTTTTGGTGTTTTAGACATGAAGTCTTTGCCCATGCCTATGTCCTGAATGGTACTACCTAGGTTTTCCTCTAGGATTTTTATGGTATTAGGTCTAACATTTAAGTCTCTAATCCATCTTGAATTAATTTTCGTATAAGGAGTAAGGAAAGGATCCAGTTTCAGCTTTCTACTTATGGCTAGCCAATTTTCCCAGCACCATTTATTACATAGGGAATCCTTTCCCCATTTCTTGTTTCTCTCAGGTTTGTCAAAGATCAGATGGCTGTAGATGTGTGGTATTATTTCTGAGGACTCTGTTCTGTTCCATTGGTCTATATCTCTGTTTTGGTACCAGGACCATGCTGTTTTGGTTACTGTAGCCTTGTAGTAGAGTTTGAAGTCAGGTAGCGTGATGCCTCCAGCTTTGTTCTTTTGACTTAGGATTGTCTTGGAGATGCGGGCTCTTTTTTGGTTCCATATGAACTTTAAAGCAGTTTTTTCCAATTCTGTGAAGAAACTCATTGGTAGCTTGATGGGGATGGCATTGAATCTATAAATTACCTTGGGCAGTATGGCCATTTTCACGATATTGATTCTTCCTATCCATGAGCATGGTATGTTCTTCCATTTGTTTGTGTCCTCTTTGATTTCACTGAGCAGTGGTTTGTAGTTCTCCTTGAAGAGGTCCTTTACATCCCTTGTAAGTTGCATTCCTAGGTATTTTATTCTCTTTGAAGCAATTGTGAATGGAAGTTCATTCCTGATTTGGCTCTCTGTTTGTCTGTTACTGGTGTATAAGAATACTTGTGATTTTTGCACATTAATTTTGTATCCTGAGACTTTGCTGAAGTTTCTTATCAGCTTAAGGAGATTTTGGGCTGAGACAATGGGGTTTTCTAAATATACAATCATGTCATCTGCAAACAGGGACAGTTTGACTTCTTCTTTTCCTAACTGAATACCCTTGATTTCTTTCTCTTGCCTAATTGCCCTAGCCAGAACTTCCAACACTATGTTGAATAGGAGTGGTGAGAGAGGGCATCCCTGTCTTGTGCCAGTTTTCAAAGGGAATTTTTCCAGTTTTTGCCCATTCAGTATGATATTGGCTGTGGGTTTGTCATAAATAGCTCTTATTATTTTGAGGTACGTTCCATCAATACCAAATTTATTGATCGTTTTTAGCATGAAGGGCTGTTGAATTTTGTCAAAAGCCTTTTCTGCATCTATTGAGATAATCATGTGGTTCTTGTCTTTGGTTCTGTTTATATGCTGGATTATGTTTATTGATTTGCGAATGTTGAACCAGCCTTGCATCCCAGGGATGAAGCCCACTTGATCATGGTGGATAAGCTTTTAGATGTGTTGCTGAATCCGGTTTGCCAGTATTTTATTGAGGATTTTTGCATCGATGTTCATCAGGGATATTGGTCTAAAATTCTCTTTTTTTGTTGTGTCTCTGCCAGGCTTTGGTATCAGGATGATGTTGGCCTCAGAAAATGAGTTAAGGAGGATTCCCTCTTTTTCTATTGATTGGAATAGTTTCAGAAGGAATGGTACCAACTCCTCCTTGTACCTCTGGTAGAATTCAGCTGTGAATCCATCTGGTCCTGGACTTTTTTTGGTTGGTAGGCTATTAATTATTGCCTCAATTTCAGAGCCTGCTATTGGTCTATTCAGGGATTCAACTTCTTCCTGGTTTAGTCTTGGAAGTGTGTAAGTGTCCAGGAAATTATCCATTTCTTCTAGATTTTCCAGTTTGTTTGCGTAGAGGTGTTTATAGTATTCTCTGATGGTAGTTTGTATTTCTGTGGGGTCGGTGGTGATATCCCCTTTATCATTTTTAATTGCGTCGATTTGATTCTTCTCTCTTTTCTTCTTTATTAGTCTTGCTAGTGGTCTGTCAATTTTGTTGATCTTTTCAAAAAACCAACTCCTGGATTCATTGATTTTTTGGAGAGTTTTTTGTGTCTCTATCTCCTTCAGTTCTGCTCTGATCTTAGTTATTTCTAGCCTTCTGCTAGCTTTCGAATGTGTTTGCTCTTGCTTCTCTAGTTCTTTTAATTGTGATGTTAGAGTGTCAATTTTAGATCTTTCCTGCTTTCTCTTGTGGGCATTTAGTGCTATAAATTTCCCTGTACACACTGCTTTAAATGTGTCCCAGAGATTCTGGTATGTTGTATCTTTGTTCTCATTGGTTTCAAAGAACATCTTTATTTCTGCCTTCATTTCGTTATGTACCCAGTAGTCATTCAGGAGCAGGTTGTTCAGTTTCCATGTAGTTGAGCGGTTTTGATTGAGTTTCTTAGTCCTGAGTTCTAGTTTGATTGCACTGTGGTCTGAGAGACAGTTTGTTATAATTTCTGTTCTTGTACATTCCACATTCGAAATTGGGTCATATTGCTGGGTCCTGCAACTAGTTAATGCGATGCCCCTTTCTAGGTTCTGCCTAGAGAGGGCATTGTGACATGTTACTTGACACATCACCTAAGTGTTGTTACTCTTTTCCTAATTTTTTGCCCAAAAATGGGATGATGACATATACCTTTCTTCCGTTCACAGCCATGATGTTCCAACTTATATTGGAATTCAGCCAGTAGAAGATATTTTGCCTATCATCCCTAAGCTTAGGGCAACAAGTAAAATCCTGGGTTGCATATTTTTACAAAGCTCACAGACGTTCACAACAGTCACTCATATTGTACAAACTCCCTGGGTGGTACAGAGAGTTTCATAACAAGGCCCAGCAAAAAGTTAAGATTGTGACTCTCAATTACAAACCCAGGTGAAGGTAAAAGTTGTCACCATCCCACGTTTACAAAGCCCACTGTTGAAGTACTAATAGGTGAAAACAGTACAAAGATGGAATTGTGACTCTCGTATGGGGATCTGACCAGAGGTGCGATCATGACTCATTTTTCCACCCAGCTCACAGGCATAAAATGGGTCTTATTCTTAAACTCAGCTTAAATGAGAGATGCTGACTGTCTTACCTGGGTTTAAGGCAGTATATAAAGTTGTGAGTCCGTATGAGCATGTGGGCCTCAGAGTAGTTTGCAACTCTCATGCACGCCATATAAAGCCCCTGGATGTTGTAGAGGGTTTCGTACGATTACCTAATATCCATGACATTGTGACTCGTATAAACACCAAACTATCAGTTAAAGGTGCCACCCTCAAAGATGAGGAGTTTGTGTCATATCACTGGGCCTAGTACCCAGGTGTTAAAACTTTTCCTTTAATTGGATTATAAATCATGCCGCTATAAAGACACATGCACATGTATGTTTATTGCGGCACTATTCACAAAAGCAAAGACTTGGAATCAACCCAAATGCCCATCAATGACAGACTGGATTAAGAAAATGTAGCACATATACACCATGAAATACTATGCAGCCATAAAAAAGGATAAATTCATGTTCTTTGTAGGGACATGGATGCAGCTGGAAACCATCATTCTCAGCAAACTACCGCAAGAACAGAAAACCAAACACTGCATGTTCTCACTCATAGGTGGGAATTGAACAATGAGAACACTTGGACACAGGAAGGGGAACCTCACACTGTTGTGGGGGGAGGGGGGAGGGATAACATTAGGAGATATACCTAATGTAAATGACGAGTTAATGGGTGAAGTTCACCAACACGGCACATGTATACATATGTAACAAACCTGCACATTGTGCACATGTACCCTAGAACTTAAAGTATAATAAAAAAGAAAAAAAAAACTTTTCCTTTAATTGTATCCCATTTGTGCATTGTGACATATCTTTAGGTCAGAATCATAATAATATGACTCTTCTGCCTAGGCCCTGCCAACAAGGGATATTATACATACCTCTGAACCTATCAGCTAGGTGATTGGTCTATTTTTCCTGTGCTTTGCCCCCAAGGAACATTGTGACATTGCTGGACGTAGCATCTAGGAAATGTGACTCCTAGGTAATGCAACTCTCCTCTATGTTCTGGAGTCTGCCAAAAGACGGGATTATTATGTATTGCTGAGCCCAGCACCTGGGTGGTGTGACTCTCCCCTTTTTCTTCAACCCTGTCTACAGCGGACATGGTGCCATATTACTTGAGGCTGTACCCAGGTGATGTGACTCTTCTGACTTGGCCCTGGCTGCAAAGGAGATTATAACAGATCCTTATCTCAGAATCCAGATGATGAGACTCTTCTGCCTTGTTTCTGCCCATGGGTGAAATTGTGACATAAGGAGAGATATTTTGACTCTCGTAGCCAGTCTTGTGTCAATAAGTAAAGTAATAGGTCTCCTAATTGTATAAAGTTCACAGAGGATTATTACACTCAGGCACATCACACAAAGCCTGAGTGGTACAGAGTGTCATACCAGGGAAGAGCAACCAGGTGCAATTGTGACTCTTGGATGGACACCTGACATGATTGTCATTCTTTCACAAGAACACGTACAAATAAGTACTAAATGTCACACAAAAGAGCAGTCAAAGGCCGGGCACTGTGGCTCACACCTGTAATCCCAGCTGTTTGGGAGGCCGAGGCGGGTGGATCATCTGAAGTCAGGAGTTTGAGGCCAGCATGACAAATACAGTGAAACCCAGTCTACTAAAAACACAAAAATTGGCTTGGCATCATTGCGTTTGCCTGTAGTCCTAGCTACTTGGGAGGCTGAGGCAGAAGAATCACTTGAACCCAGGAGACGAGGGTTGCAGTGAGCTGAGATCGTGCCACTGCGCTCCAGCCTGAGTGATGGAGGGATAATCCAACTCAAAAAAAAAAAAAACAAAAACCAGTAGTCAAAGATTGAAATTGTTCCTCTAATACATGAATTTGACACACGAGTATTTTGGTGATGCATGATTCAGCACACCTGTGAGGCTATGACTTCCCTACTGGAACACAATCTTCAAGTGGATTTTGCCCATTGATGAGATTTGACTCTTCTCTTTGTCCCCACTCACAGGAGGTGTTACTCATATGCACAAAGCCAGGACTTGTGTGGGACTGTGAAACTTATTTCTGAATATTTTCTAATGTGTGATTAGGATGTAAAAGTTAGCCCATCTCCTGAATAATTTGACTCTATTTTAGGCCATGACCACAAATGAAATTGTGACATACTTGGACCATACACCTAAGCAAAAGTGACTGGGTCCACTACAAAGGGCACTTTTACATATCAGTGGGACCAAAACCTAAGTGATGTGAATTCTTCGTCTGTTCCCTGCCTATAAAAAGCATTGTGGCTTATATCTAAGTCCATCATGTAAGTGATGTGACTCCCTTCTACAGCCTTGGCCTTGCACTTATGGTGCATGGTTACACATAACTGGGTACTGCACCCAGGTGATGTGACACTCCGTTTTGGGTTCTGCCAACAGGAAGCTTTGTAAATGTTACTTGGCTCAGCACCTAGGTGATGTTTCTCCTCTCTTTCCTCACCCTGACCACAGGGGAGATTGTGACATATTGCTAAACCCAGCTGCAAGGTGAGGTCACTTTCATACCTTGGTCCTGCACGTAGCGGTCATTGTGACATATATCTAGGTCAATTGTTTAAGTGAAGTGAGTCTCCTCACCTTCCTAAGCCCTGTCCAGAGGGAATTTTGATATATCACAAAAACCAGCATCTCGTTGATATAACTCTTCTTCCAGGGTCCTGCCCACAGGAAAGATTGTGACATCTCACTTGACAAGCACCCACCCAGGTGATGTGACCTTCCTGCTTGCTCTCTGCCCACAGGTGATATTGTGCCATACACCTAAGACCAGATAAGAGGACTAGTCATAACTCTTAAACCTGGAGCCTGGTCATATGCAAGATGGTGTCCCCATTCCTGGAACTTTCCACCAGTGTTATTGTGACATATACCTTTTCCTAGCTCTTGAGTGATTTAATAATCCTGCCTAGGTGTAGCCCACACATGAGATTTGGACATTTACCTCAACTGAGAACCTTGGTGCTTTGACTCTCCTGTCTTAACAACATCCTCAGGAAGGATTGTAATATGTTTCTGGACCCATCATCTAGGTTACCTGACTCTCCTCTCCTGCCTGGACCCTGCTTCCACTGGGGACTATAGCATTTCTAAGCTCTGCATCCAAATGACACGACTCTTTTGCCTGGTCCTTTCAACAGGAAATGTTGCGACATATCTCTGGGCCTATCATTTTGGTGATATGAGTCTCCTCTTCTGTCTGGACACTGCCCACAAGGAGCATTTTGCCATACAGTTGGACGCAGCCCCAAAGTTATGTGACTTTTCTGCCAGGAACTTTCCTACAAGGAGAATATTGGAAAATTCTGGCTCAGCATTTACGTGACATGGGTGTCGTGCCTGTTTCATTACCGCAGAGTAAATTGTGACACATACCTTAGCACAGCTCACAGGCATGATAATGACCCTTATATGTGGACCCCATATGAGAGTCATTGCTCCAATAGGAGTAATTTTGACTTTCATAACTTGCTTTAGAAACATGACTGATTAAATCTCTTTCTGGTAAAAGAAAGGTCATAGAAGATTATAACAGCTTTGTATATTTTATAAAGCCCTTGGCTTGTACACAGAGTGTCATAACAGAACCCAGCAGAAAGGTGAAATTGTGAGTCTCATATGCACACCCAGCCGACAGTGAGAACTATCACTGTCACATATATGAAGCCAACTGTTACTCATAAAAACAGAACATTTGCCGTATTGTACATCTCATCCCGGGAATTTTCTGCCAGTGTGATTGTGATATATATCTTTGCCGAACATCTGTGTGATTTGACTCTCCAGACTGGTTAGAGCCAGCATATATTATTGTGATATCTACCTGGGCCAATCTCTAGGTGATGTGACTCTCCTGCCTGGGCCCTGCTCTCAGTGATAATCATGAAATATCACTATATCCAGCCCCCAGGTCATGTTACATTTTTGCCTGAGCCATGCCCACAGAAATCACTGTGACATATCACTGTGTCCACTACTTAGGTAACATAACTCTCCTCATGGAATGTGCCCTGCACACAGTGGGAGATAGTGACATAGGGCTGGGCCAGGCACACAGGTGACAGTACTCTTTTGCTAGGGCCATGTCCTAAAGAGGGCATTGTGACATATCACTGGGCCTATCACAGGTGATGTTGCTCTCCTGCTTGAGTCCTACTTACCTGAATAGTGACATATTACTAGACTAGGCACACAGGTGATGGTACTCTTTTGTCAGGGCCATGCCTCAAGGAGGACATTGTAACATATCTTTGGGCCTATCACCTAGGGGATGTGACTCCCTGCTTGAACCCTGCCCACATGGAGCAATATGACATAAGGGTAGAACCTGCACCTATTTGTTATAACTCTCTTCACATGTTAGATTGTGTCATATACCTAGGGAAGCACGTAGGTGATAGGTCCCTGCCAACAGTGGATATTATCACATATCTCTGGGTTTGAAAGCTAGGTGATTTGTGTCTCCTTCCTGTGCCCTGTCCCCAGAAGACCTTGTGAGGTGTTATTTGGATTAACATCTAGGTAATGTGACTCTACATTCCTGCCTGGGTCCTGCTCACCAAAGAAATTGTGACTTACCACTGATTGCAAAACCTAAATGATGTGACTGTCCTTCATATTCTAGACTCTGCCAAGAAAGGGGATTATTACATATTGCAGAGCCCAGCACCTAGGTGGAGTGACTCATCTTTTTCTTCTACTCTGTATATAGTGGGCTTGGTGACATACTATTTGAGGCTGTACCCAGGTGATGTGACTCTTCTGACTAGGCCCAGCCTACAAATGAGATTATACTGTACCACTGGCTCAGCACCCAGGTGATGTGACTCTCCTACCTTGTCCCTGCTCACACATAAAATTGTGACATATAGGTGAGTTAAGCACACATGCACAATAACTCTCATACCTGGACCCAGCCAGTAAAGATTTTTGACTCTCATAGTCAGTCTCAGCCATTGGTAAAGTCCTGGGTTTTTCACTTGTGTAAAGTTCACGAAGGATTATAACACTCAGGTATAGCATATAAAGCCTTAATGGTACAGAGTATCATAACAGAGACCAGCAATGACATAAGAGTGCAACTGTTGTGTGCACAACTATCTGACATGATTACCATTCTCACAAATGAACAGGACCTAGGAATAAGGTCTAAATGTCACACATAAAAAGTGGTCGAAGGTTGAAATAATTACTCTCATACATGGATCTGATTCACAGATGGTTTGGTAACATTGAACCATGATTCAGCACACCAGTGGTGCTGTGAGTCCCCTACTGGAACACAATCTTCAAGTGGGATTTTGGATCTTATACATGGATCTTGCCATGTATCTTGATGAGATTGTGACTCCTCTACTTAAACTCAACTCGTAGAAAGAGTTGACTCACATACACGAAACCAGAACTTGTGTGGGATGTGAAACTTATTTCTGAACATTTCTGAAAGTGAGATTGGGACAAGTAACTTTGCCCAGCACATGAATAATCTGATACTCTTTCTTAGGCCCAGACCACAGATGAAATTGTGCAATATGTGGAACAAACACCTAAGCAATATATAACACCTTCCTTGGCTCTGTATACAAAGGGCACTTTTATATATCACTGGGACCATCACCCAGGTGATGTGAATTATCTTCCTGAAACCTACCTACAAAGAGAATTGTGTCTTATATCTAGGTCCATCATGTAAGTGATGTGAGTCCCTTCTACTGCCTTGGCCCTGCACTTACAATGCATTGTGACACATAACCCAGGTTTGATAGTCAACGTCTCCCCTACAGGCAGCGTTAAGGGAGAAGACCCATTATTATAACTGTGGGCTGGGTCCAGAAATGAGTCACCATTCCACCTATGTCCAGATCCACATATAAAATTCACAAATAAAACTTTGTGCTGTATTCCCTTGTTAGACTCAGGGCCTCAACAGTGGGCTTTGTAAACGTGGGATGGTGACAACTTTTAATTTCACCTGGGTGTGTAATGAAGAGTTTCAATCTGAACTTTTGGGTGCCCCTGTTATGAATCTCTCTACCAAGAAAGAGTTGTACAATATAGGTTAGCATTGTAAACTTCTGTGAGCTTGGTACAAATACGGAACTCAGGACCTTACCTATCGACCTAAGCTTAATGATGAGAGGCAAAATATCTTCTATTGGTTGAATCCCAATATAAGTATAATCATCATGAGTTGGAACTGAAATGTGGTGTATGTCATAATTCCATTTGTGGGCAAAAAACTAGGCAGTATAGGAAATTGGGTTACATTAACTGGATGCTGCACCCAGCAATATGACACCATCCCACATGTGGAAAAAACTCAGCCAAGTTATGAGAGCCAAAATACCTACATAATGGGCCCAGGATATGTCAAAATATTTTCGGTGGCTCCAGCACAGGCAGGAGAGTTATAACATAAGGGTGCTGGGCCCAGCAATGTGGAATATGCCATAATTTCCACTTTTGATGCAGAACCCAGGCAAAATAGTAACATCATCTGGGTGCTGGGCACAGCAATAGGTCAAAATTCCTTTTTGATGGGCATGATTTGGGAAAAAGAGGAGAGTCACATATTCTGAGTGCTTAGCAATGTGTCCAAATCTTCCTATTGTGAAGGCCCAGGCAGAAAAAGAGAGTCACATCACTTAAATCATGGGCACAGAGATGTCCCAATGTCCCCAGTAGGCATGGCTCAGGCAGATGAGGAGAATCATATCACCTAGCTGCTTTCCTAGGAATATGTCACAGTGCAACATGTGGGAAGAAATGAGGCAGAAGAGCCACATCACTTGTGTTACATTTTTGCCTGCACCATGCCTGCAGACATAACTGTGACATATCACTGTGTCCATCAGTTAGATGACGTAACTCTCCTCTATGGAATGAGCCCTGTACACAGGGCAAAATAGTGATGTATTCCTAGGCCAGACATACTCTTTTGCCAGGGCCAGGCCCAAAAGAGGGCATTTTGACATATTACAGGTCCTATCATGTAGGTGACATGGCTCTTCTGCTTGGGGCTTGCCCACTTGAGTAGTGACATATTGCTAGGCCAGGCACAAAGGTGATGGTACTCTTTTGCCAGGGCCATGCTTTCAGGAAGGCTTTATGACATATCTCTGGGTCCATCACCTAGGTGATGCGACTTCCTGCTTGGCCCTGCCCACATGGAGCATTGTGATATGAGGGTAAAACCTGCACCTAGGTGATGTAACTCTCTTGCCTGAATCCTTTTCTAAGGGGGACTTACGAATATCTCAGTATGCAGAACCAGATGATGTGGCTCTTCAGCATGGTTTCTGCCCACATAATAAATTGTGACATATACGTAAAGATGCACCTAGGTGATATGACTCTCTTTTTGTGCCTGATCCCTGCCTGCTGGTGACATTAGGTCATATCTCTGAGCCCATGACCTAAATGATGTGACTCTCTTATTCTGTCTGGGCCTTTACAATGGGATGATTGCGACATATTGATGAGCCCAGCACTTAGGTAATGTGACTCTTGTCTTGTTGCTGAACAATGGCCACAAATAGAACTTTTGCCATATTTTAGGGCCCAGCACCTGGATGATGCTACTCTTCTCACTAGGTTGTGCGTAAAGGTGGAATTGTGGCATAGTGCTTGACCCAGCACCCTAATTATGTGACTCTCCTGCTTGTGCCTGAGCTACGGAAGGTATTTTGACATAACTTTGGCACATTTTGTAGGTGTTTTAGCTCTCATCACTTTATTGGGTTTCTTCCACATGTGGTTGTATCATATTGCTGGCTCCAGCCCCCAGTTAATATGACCCTCTTTCCTAGGCGCTGCTTAGAGAGGGCATTGTGACATATTACTTGACACAGCACTTAAGTGATGTTAACCTTCTGCCTAGTTTTCTGCCCACAAATGGGATTATGACAAATACCTTGCTTCAGTTCAAAGGCATGATGATCAAGCTTCTATTGTGGTTAGGTTTAGGTCAATAGCTAAAGTCCTTCATTGCATATTTGTGCAAAGCTCACAGAAGTTTATGACACTAACTCATATCATAAAAACTTACTGGGTGGTACAGAGTTTCATAACAGGGCCCAGCAAAATGTTAAGATTGTGACTCTCGACTACACACTCAGTTGAAAGTAAAAGTTGTTACCATCCTACATTTACAATGCCCATTGTCAAGGTCCTGAGTCTAACAAGTGAATACAGCACAAAGTTGGAATTGTGACTTTCATAAGTGGATGTGCCCACAGGTGAGATGATGACTCATTTTCTGACCCAGCTCACAGGCATAATAATGGTCTCATCCCTGAAACCAGCCTATTGGAGAGCTGTTGACTGTCATACCTGGGATTAGGGCAATATGTAAGATCATGTGTGTCCATATAAGCGTGTAGGCCTCAGAGAGGTTTGCAACTCTCATGCATGTTGTATCAAGTTCTCAGATGTTGTAGAGAGTGTCCTACAATGGCCAGCACACACGTGATATTGCGACTCTCATATACACAACTAGCTAACCGTTAATGGTGCCACCCTTAACAACGAGGAGATTGTTTCATATCCCTTGGCCTAGTACCCCGGTGTTGAGACTTTTTTTGTTTAAATTTCTTTCTGTAAGTGTATTGTTACATATCACTGGGTCAGAATCATGATAATCTGACTCTTCTGCCTGGGCCCTGCAAACAGGGGATATTTTCATATATGTCCAGGCCTATTGGCTAGTTGCCACATCTCTGCTGCCAGTGCCCTGCTCATAGGGGACACTGTGACATATCACTAGATACAGCATCTATGTAATGTGGCTCTCCTCTCCTGTTTGGATCCTGCCACTGAAGAAATTGTGAGACACCACTGAGTGCAAAACCTAGTTGACATGACTCTCCTCTCTGTCCTGGACTCTGCCAAGAGAGGGAATTATTACATATTGCTAAGCCCAGCACCCAGGTCGTGTGATTCTCTTTTTTTCTTTAAACCTTTCTACATAGGGTATGGTGACATATTACTTGAGGCTATACCCAAGTAATGTGGCTCTTCCGCCTAGTTTCTGCCCACATGTTAGATTGTGACATATAACTAGGGAAGCACCTTGGTGATATGACTCTCCTTTTCTACCTGGGCCCTGCCTACTGGGGACACTGGGATATATCTCTGAGTCCATGACCTAAGTGAAGTGACTCTCTTTTTCTGCCTCATCTTTACATTCAGAGGATTATGACATATTGCTGAGACCAGCACTCAGGTTATTTGACTCTCCTTTTTTTCTCAAACCATGCCCTCAAACAGAAATTTTGACCTATTGCACAGTCCAGCAAGCAGATAATGTTACTGTTTTGCCTGGGTCCTGCCTATAGAGAGGATTATGGCATATTGCTGGGCCCAGCATCCTGATAATGTGACTCTCATGCCTGCGCCGGAGCCGAAGAAGGTATTTTGACATATCCTGGGTCCATTATATGGGTGTTTTGGCCATATGATGTTTGGCTAGTGGCTCAGGCCTGGAGAACCTGCCCAGTGAGAAAATATGAGAGCAGGCACTCACTTAACAGTCTGGCCACTTTTCTGAGGGGCTGCTGCAGTATGCTGGTGTCAACTGCAGTCTCTAGTCACCTCAGATTTTCCAATACCTAAAGTGATCACCAGTGAATGCTGCAAAACAGCAACAATGGCAGCATGCCCTTTTCCCTGGTAGCTCCATCCTAGGGAGGTATAGACTTGTCTACAAGTCAAAAGCTACTGTAGGAAGTAGCTGGAAGCCTCTTTTGAAAGGTCTTACCCAGTGAGGAGAACATGATTAGGGATCGACTTAAGAAAGCAGCCTAGCCACATTTTTGTAGGACAGGTATGTTGTGCAGAAGTATCACTTGCACCCCCAGTTTATTTGGATTCTCCAAAGCCAGAAGGCTGGAATAGCTAAGTCATAAAAACAGCAAAAATGACAACTCACTCTTGCTCTAGAAACTATATCCCAAAGAGGTTTCAAAATTCCATTGACCAAAGATGGAAAGGTGGTAGCTGGACACCCTGGTTAAGAAGTATTTTCGAGTGTGCAGGAACGAGATCGGGAAACTGCTTTAACAGGAAGTCTGGCCATGTCTTTTTAGAGCACCTGTACTGTGCTAGGAGATCCTTTCTGCCCCCAGTCAACTTGGACTCTTCAAAGCCTGAAGGCTGGAATGACTAAGTTGCCCAAGCAACAAAGACGGTGGACCACTCCTCTTTCTGGTAGCTCCATCCCAGGGAGGTGCAGTGCTCCTACCAATGGTTGGCTGGAATTCTAAGCCAGCAGGCCATACCTTGTGAGGCATTGTGGAAGTGGGTCCTACAGACCATCACTATTCAGCCCCCTGGATTCCACCTCTTTCCTATGGGTATGTACAGGGGTGTAACCTCCTGCTTTGCTGGAGTTGCAGCTACTTTTTCTGAGAAGCCTTGAAAGCCAGAGTATCTAAGGCTCTTGAATCTCTGCACAGGCCTGAGTGGCTGCTCTGCTGAGACTCCATGTAGCTCTGTGTGTTCAACTGAAGGCCTTGGTGAAGTGGATTCATGAGGGTATCTCCTCACCTCAGGGTTGCAAAGATCTGTGGGAGAATCGTGGGTTCCCAGGGTCCGCATGCACTCACTGCTTTGCTGGGTGGGGAGCTTCCCTTGGCTCCATGTTGTTCCCAGGTGGCCTGTTGTCCTGCCTTGTTTACTCCATTCTCTGTAACTTAAGTTGTTTTTTTAAATTAGTCCCAATGGAAGTAGCTGGAAGTTTCATTTGAAAGTGCTATATTTATGCACACCTTGCATTCTTCTCTATGAGAACTATGCAGTCTAGCTGCTTTCAGTCAGCAAACTTGATCACTTTCCTCTAAAAGGAATCTACTTTTTTATATTAAAAGAATTCAATATATTTTCAAACGCAAATATTGGTGTAATTTACCTCTTACATTTGATGCTATGTCTTCATTTCTAGAATTTATGGGAAAGAACATGGTCAATGGTTGTTGCACCAGAATTATGAGAGGTTCTTCTATATTAGATGGACAGATTTATATACTTTCTTACAGAAGATTTAGAAAACTGAAATCTAAGATACATGAAGACATTCTAAGTGGAAAAACCACTTAGTGGTTGATTTACAACAGTATCATAGGTGACATGATGATAGGAGAGTGGAAAGTGATCAAGATAATATTCTGCATATAGTAAGAGAAGTAATTTAAATTTTATAAGGAAATTACCTTTTGCAAATTAAGGTAATTAAAATACAGTGAATTTCAAAATGCCTTTTTAATGACAAAGTGTGAACTCAATTTGTTTTAATAAGCCAAAATTGTTGCTATTGTGTTAAGGCTATTTTACTTTGAATGTGTATCTTGCAACTGATGTTAACTTATCCCATCTTACCCAAGATTGTAGGTAACAGATGGTAACAATATACTATTGGGTGACAGTGGAATAACTTCTGTAATGATTCCTTTGTCAGTGGTGTTTAACTTAAATGATTTAAACAATATGCTTCCTACAACTTACGTTTTTGTTTTTATTATAACTACAGGTTATTGTGATAGTTGTAATGAAGATTGTATGAGTGTAATGGAACTATATGATTCTGAATTCTAAGCAACTATTTACAAAATTTTACTCTCTTATATTTGTTGAACATATGACTTCTCTGGTCTGCTAAACATACACAGACTTTTACCTTTGATTTACATGGATTTAAATATGCAGATGCATCACTGTAAAATAAACTTTAGGTGTAACAGATTTATACAGAAATTAGTCATATTTCTTTATGGTTGTGTACCAACTTGAGAAGAAAAGAAAAATATTAGAAAGAGACAGATAATTTTACCAGTGTTGATAACTCACCAGCAAACCAGAAAGTTCAAAGATTTTGAAAGCAAATTTATTTTCTCTGTTTTGTATTACATTCATTTTTACCTACCCTGCTGTTCTGGGCTCTCAGAAGTATACTTCTAGCAGACATTACTGGAAGGTAAAAGTGAGAAACAAGCCTAAATCGAAATTGGGTGTGTACAAGGCTATCCTCTTAGGAACTGGCAGGATCAGCCTTCAGTTCCCGGTAGATTTTGGGCAATTGGTTGATGTATAAAGAGTGGTTATGCTGCATCAGGTCCTAAAAAAACCCGGGTTTTGCCCATAATAAAACCCAGTAAGACTGGTAGTTTTTTTGACTATGACTTAGGTGATTTAAAAATAATAATAAAATAAATGATAGGTTTGTTCTGTACATTTTTAATGATTCTTTTACAAGAGCCTTTTGACCTTATTTCTATACTGAAGCAGATTCTGAATGTCTTAAAATCTCTTTATTATGTTCTACTAGTAAATGAATCTGTTTTGGTTTTTGTTGGCATTTAGCAAGTACATTTAATCTCATTTCTAAAATCTTACATTTACTACTGAAGAACAGAATAAATTTTTTTTCTTCTAAATTTTTGGCACCTATAAAAACATGTTCATAATGTTACTTTCGTAGATACTATGAATATTAATTGTCAAGTGTGTTAATTTCTGAGGTAAAATATTTGAGAATTATATTGCCCAACATGTCCAATAAAATGTTTTTAAGTTGCCTATTTAAAAAAATCTGTCAATTTTGAATTGCATACCTAGCTAAAATTTTTAACATTGAGGATAAGCTGTAAAATAATTCATACAAATAATATAAACTAAGTTTACTTAAATTATTTACTTATTTAAGAAATCTAATTACATTTTAGACAAATTGCTCTCACCTGTTACTATTTGTTTAGCATATTATTTTTTAAGATTTTGCCTCTAAAACAGGTAACAGTTTGAACAAAAAAATCCCACAATTTGATGATTGGCATGAAAATAAATTTCAGGAAAATAAAAGGTTTATATGATTACCTGATTAAAATAATGTAAAGGATAAAAATGTTAATATTTATTTTTTACACATTATTGGGCAAAAGTAACCCTGAGATAGTAATGTGCACAAAATACTATTAATTGTATTCTTGAGAATGGCACTTAGAGAAACTCCACCATAGGCCCAGGATTCCCTAGGCATTTCTTCCAGGAGAACAGCCAATGGAAATGAAGCAGAAGGCCATGTCCACAAATGTAAATGGATGCTCACCTCCTAGAGATCAGTGGGTGGTGGTTGCAGAAAGAGTAGGGCCTTCTTGGTGGTCCGGGAAGGCATTATCAGCACCACACTAGAAAAGGGGCCTGGAGCTCCATTGCACCCTCCTACCTGCAGGGGCCTCAGAGGGCCCTGGGAGAGGCCAGCCTAGGTGCTCTGTCCTGTCCCTGGCCCTTGAGTCCTGCCTCACCTGCTAGTTTTTTCCACAGACAATTCAGGATGGCAACCCCCAATGCAGCCCCACTAGAGGAAGGCGATCAAGAGTGTCAAGGTCCACACCCATCTTCGCACATTTAGTGACTTATTAACTAGTCAATAAGTTAGAGCAGAATGTGCTGCTATGACCCCCTGAGATCACATTTTAGGAGGAAACCTGGGGGGCACCTGCACCTGCCTGAGGCTGTGCATTGGAGGAAGGATGGACAGGCCACCTGGGCTTCAGGAAGCGTGTGCCCCTAGCCACCCCAGGGAGACATGGACTTGGCAAGAGCAGGCAATAAGGGTGTCATACAGCAGACATGCTGAGCTGTCAGGTGGGCACAAAAGGGTAGGCATGGGGGGTCCCTGAGGGAGAGGACCTTCTCAGGGCCCTGAACCCAACCCAGAGATGCCCCAGGATCTTGAAGCCCAGGCTGTACCTGGAGTTGCAGGGTGAGCACTGTGCAGTGGCCTGTTAAAAGTGGGGTGAGCAGCCAGTCAATGAGGGGCTTTCATTGTCCATTTTTCTGATCAGCAAATTGATCCCCCATAGCCCCAAGCCAGGAGGGACAAAAGCGCTGGACTGAGGCATGACTTTTTTTTTCACTGGCTCCCATAAGCCTCAGACCTCCCTGGGCTTGCTTGAGACCTCCCTGGTCTTGTCTTGAGGAAGAAGATCCCTCTTCCTTGTGAGCGTAGGCACAGAAGCAACCAGACGTGTGGTAGGCCAACCAACAGCCACATTTTTAGGCCCACCTGGGCCTCCTCACTCCACTGGCATGTGAAACCCACTGGCATTCCAGAGTTCAGAATTCACATTTAGTTCCAGAACCAAGGAGTTCAGCACCTGGGATGGAGCAGAAGTGGGCCTGTTAATTCCTTGGCACAAGGCCCAAATCAGAGAACTGGCCTGACTGTGCTGCTGTGCCAAGGAAGTGGGTGTCCTGTTCAAAGCAGGTCCCACTCTCTTCCTGCCTCCAATTATTTCACATGCAGCTTGTCATTTGTACCAGCTCTTTCTCTACCCCCACCAACATCCTGACATTTTTCAAATTCCTCTGAAGACTGCATGAGCCAAGCATTAAGGGTCACAGTGCTCTAGGCTACTCAATTTCACCTGTGAGCAGAAACCAGGCAGGAGAGTCTCATCATCTGGATTCTGGGCTCAGGATATATTATGATCTCCTTTGCAGACAGGGCCATGTCAGAAGAGTCACATCACCTGGTTATAGCCTCAAGTAATATGGCACCGTGTCCACCGTAGATGGAGCTGAAGAAAAAGGGGAGAGTCACACCACCTAGGTGCTGAGCTCAACAATATGTAATAATCCCCTCTTTTGGCAGACTCCAGAATATAGAGGAGAGTTGCATTACCTAGATTTTGCACTCAGTGGTATGCCACAATTCCTTTTGTGGGCAGGACCTAGGCAGGAGAGGAGAGTCACATTTCCTAGATGCTACATCCTGCAATGTCACAATGTCCCTTGGGGGCAAAGCACAGTAAAAATAGACCAGTCACCTAGCTGATAGGCTCAGATATATGTGATAATATCCCTTGTTGGAAGGGCCCAGGCAGAAGAATCACATTATTGTGATTCTGACTGAACGATATGTCATAATGCACACATGGGATACAATTAAAGGAAAAGTTTTAACACCTGGGTACTAGGCCCAGTGACATGACACAATCTCCTAATCTTTAAAGGTGATACCTTTAGCTGTTAGCTTGGTGTGTATGAAAGTCACAATGTCACTTGTGTGCTAGGCAATTGTATGAAGCCCTCTACAACATCCGAGGGCGTTATGCGGCATGCATGAGAGTTGCAAGCTATTCTGAGGCCCACACACTCATATGGACTCACAATTTTATATATTGACTTAAATCTAGGTATGACGGTCAACATCTCTCATTTGGGCTCAGTTCAGGAATGAGACACATTTTATGCCTGTGAGCTGGCTCCAAAAATGAGCCACAATTGCACCTGTGGCCCAATGCCCATATGAGAGTCAAAATTCCATCTTTGTACTGTTTTCACCTATTAGACTCAGTACTGCAACAGTGGGCTTTGTAAATGTGGGATAGTGACAAATTTTAATTTCACCTGGGTGTGTAATTGAGAGTCACCAATTTAGGTAATGAATGCCTAAATTGGCCAAAAGCACAGATCCTCCATCCTGAGCTGAATGCACTGAGGGATTGCTGACCTACATCTCTCTGAGATGCAGCCCCCAGAAGACAAGCAAAAAGATGGGGCAGAAAACCAGCTCACGTGGTGCCCAGAGGGTTTGGCACAAGGGAATCTATAGTTAAGTGTGGCCTGTGATGGCCATTTCTCTAGGCTCAACTTTCTCCAATAAAAGACTTTAGCCCTAGGGGAACTGTTGGACCTAATTTCTGCAGGATGGTCTTGCAACTCAGAAGAACCTGGTCCAACTGAGCACTCCTTGGTCTGTTGGCCTCTCCCAGGGGCCCAGTCTGGCTACAGATGCTGACAGGGCAGTCTCAGGTACTCTGAGAGCCCATACCATAGCATCTGCACTGGTGGGCCATGCCTGATTCCTGAAGTGCTCCAGCAAGGCAGCCCATATGACTGCACCAACCCACATGATTCCTCCCCACACTGAAGGGGAAGCCCTGACACCAGGGCAGTTCCGCACATTACTTTGCTGGCACATGTCTGCAAAGGAGGGTTTGGCTTTGCTTGCCCCACCAGCAAATGGGAATGCAGTATGCCCCTGCCATCTTCAGCGACTGCCATTGCAGATGAAGCTTTGGTGGGCAGAGAGCCAGAAAGCCCCACCCCTACCTTTTTCCTAACACTTTACAGAGAACAAGGTATCCTTCCAGACTCTAAACAATCACTCCGTCTTGGGAGGGCATAAAAAGGCATCAAAATCTTCACTAGCCAGCACCCTGCCCCAAGCCAATACCACCTTTAGTGCAACATTGCACACAGTCTCCAGCAGGTATCCCCACTCCCCTTCCAGCTGCTTTGCTCCTGCCACTGCGGTGAATGCCCAAAGACAGGCAGAAACCCCATATCCACTAGCACTCTGCTTAGTGGTGGCACTTTAGTCCCACAGAGTGGCAGACTCCAAATATCAAGGAGCCAGAGAAGACAGTTGGGGCTCAATACAAGTCCCCCAGAGTATGCAGCCTCTGAGTTGTGAGCTGAGCATTGCTTCCCCACCACCACCACACAAAAAAATATCACCCAGGAACAAAGCCAGTTGGCTGAATGCACCTTATACCACAATCAAATACTCAAGACCATCAAATAGGATTAAAAAAAAAAAAGCCATTCAAAGGTTGGCAACCTCAAAGATATGCCCACAAAGATGAGATTAAATCAGTGCAAAAATGTTGAAAACCCCAAAAGCCAGTGTAACTTCTTTAATCCAAATGACCAAATAACGTTTCCAGCGAGGCCTAATATGCCAGAAGTAGAATTCAGAATATGGATAGAAATAAACTTCATTGAGCTACAAAAGTAAGTTGCAACCCAATTCAAGGAAGGGAAAAAATCGCAGGAACTGACAGAAAAAAACATCCAGTCTGGAGAAAAATGCGGCCAACCTGATAGATCTGAAAAACACAATACAAAAACTTTTTAATGTAATCACAAGTATTAACAGCAGAATAGGCCAAGCAGAGAAAAGAATCTCAGAACTTCAAGACTGGATTTCTGAAATAAGACAGACAAGAAAAAAGAATAAGCAGGAATGAACAAAACCTCTATTAAACATGGGATTATGTAAAGAAACCAAATCTATGATTAAAGAGAGTGCCTGAAAGTGATGAGAAGAATGAAAACAACTTGAAATACATATTTCAGGATATCATCCATGAGAACTTTCCCCACCTATATACAGAGGCCAACATTCAAATGCAGGAAATGTGGAGAACCCCAGTAAGATATCCCATGAAAAGTTCATCTCCAAGACACATAATCATGAGATTCTCCAAGGTTAAAATGAAAGAAAAAAAAATGTGTTAAAGGCAGCTAGAGAGAAAGGGCAGGTCACCTCTAAAAATAGCCCATCAGACAAACAAATCTTTCAGCCAAGATCCGACAAGTCAAAAGAGATTAGGTGCCAATATTCAACATTCTTAAAAAAAGAATTTCAACTCAGAATGTCATATCTGACCAAAGTAAGCTTCACAAGTAAAAAATAAATATGATCCTATTCAGATTAGCAAACAAGAGTTTCTGAAGAAAGTACTAAATAAGAAAAAGATTATTACCACTCACTACAAAATGACACTGAAGTACAACTGCAGACACTACAAAGCAACCATGTAAACAACTGTGCAAAATAGCCAGCTAAGATTACAGTGACAGAATCAAATCCACACATATGAATACTAACCTTAAATGTAAATGGGCTGAATGTCCCAATTGAAAAACAGAGTGGCAAGCTGAATAAAGAATCAAGATCTAATGGTATGCAGTAATCGAGACGCCTGTCTCAAATAAGCTCAAAATAAAGGGAAAAAGAAAAATCTACCAAGCAAATATATAACAGAAAAAAGTAGGGGTTGCAATCCTAGTTGCTGGCAAAACAGACTTTAAATCAACACAGATTTTTTAAAAAAAGACAAAGAAGGGCATAGTAAAGGTCTATATATACACCCAACACAAAAGCACCCAGATTATAAAGCAAGTTCTTAGAGACCCTCCAAGATGTTAAGTTAAATGTTCTTCAATGGTCATTACCTTTATACTGCATTTGTTCAGTATTAAGCCTCTGATATTGAACACAGTATGAGGACTTGTTAAAGGCTTTTCCACATTTTAAACCCTTGTGGAGCTTCTTTCTAGTATGAATTTTCTGATGTCTAATGAGGTGTGAGAATGAGCAAAATTGCTTTACCACATTCTTCACATTTGTACAGTTTCTTTCCACTGTGAAATCTCTTATAATTAGTAAGGTCTTAGAAGCACTTAAAGGTTTTGACACATTCTTCACATTTGTAATGTGTCTTTTTCATATGAATTATCTTGTGTTAATAAGGGTTAAGGAGTGGGTAAAGGCTTTGCCACATTCTTCACAGATGTAGGGTTTCTCTCCAGCATGAATACCCTTATGTTTACTAAGGGCCAAGAACCATGTAAAATCTTTTCCACATTCATTACATTTGAAGGGTTTCTCTCCAGTATGTATGAATTATCTTATGTTTGGTAAGGTCTGAGAACCACCTACAGGCTTTGTTACATTCTTCACATGTGTAGGGTTTCTCTCCAGTATGAATTCTCTTATGATTGGTAGTATTTGAGAAGCACTTGAAGGCTTTGTCACATTCTTCACATTCGTAGGGTCTGTCTCCAGGATGAAGTCTCCTCTGTCTAATAAGCGTTGAGGAGAGGGTAAAGTTTTGCCACATTTTTCACATTTGTAGGGTTTCTCTCCAGGATGAACTCTCTTATGTTCAGTTACATTTGAGAAATTTGTAAAGTCTTTGCCACATTCTTCACATTTGTAGCATCACTCTGCAGAATTAATTCTCTTCTGTAGAGTAAAATCTGAGAACAACCTACAGTCTTTGCCACATTCTTCATATTTGTAGCATTTCTCTCTGCTAAAAATTTTCTTTCATTCAGTGAAAGTTGAGCACAACTCAAAAACTTTGACATATTTATTACATTTATAGGTTTTGTTATGGGTAGTTGACAAATATTGAGGAAGGCCATTATAACTTTTCTGTCTCTTGCAATTACTCACACTTTGGTAGTCATTCCATATTTTACCAGAATCACTTTTTGAAATGAATCTTTTATGTCATGCTTCAGCAATATCTTTGCAGTAAAATGAAAAAAAAGCCAACCGAAGAAAAAAACATAACAAAATTTCTCCCTCATTGGACTCAGGTGAATACACTTGACAAGTATATAATTACACAAAGCATATGAGGAAGCTAACAATAAAATACCACAGGCTCTAATTCCTTTATAGACATATAAACCTAACAGAAATATACAGAAAACAATGCCTTTGTGAAAAGTCTAAGAACCAGATAAGCATTTGCAGGACCCTAAGTGAGCAAAATGCCAAGAACCACATAGTAGTGTATTATAAGTGTTTCATATTTACCCTCCACAGCCATTCTTTATCCTATGATGACTTTAAATGCGTGGCAGCAGGTGCCTGTAATCCCAGCTACTTGGGAGGCTAAGGCAGGAGAATCACTTGAACTTGGGAGGTGGATGTTGCTGTGAGCCAAGATCATGCCATTGTACTCCAGCCTGGACAACAAGAGTAAAACTCTAACTCAAAATAAAAGAAAGAAGAAAGAAAAAAAATTCAGAATCTTTTTTAACTAAAAAATACACAAATCCTGAGACAATGCCCATAGAACAGGCTTGAGAGACTCCAAGAATCTCTACCCTAAAAAGTTGGTATCATATTCCCACAGACAAAAGCCACTTAATAAAGATTTTGATATGTGGCTTTTTATTATACAAATTGCAACCTAAGATTACAACATATACAAAACATAAAGAAAATATGGTTCAAAGATAAAAATGAATATCCAGAAAACAATTATAAAAAAATGAAGATTTAAAAATTACCTGAGACACTTTGAATTAAAATCTAGATCTATTTTTTTTTTCAGACGGAGTCTCGCTCTGTCACCCAGGCTGGAGTGCAGTGGCTGGATCTCAGCTCACTGCAAGCTCCGCCCTCCAGGTTTAAGCCATTCTCCTGCCTCAGCCTCCCGAGTAGCTGGGACTACAGGCGCCTGCCACCTCGCCCGGCTAGTTTTTTGTATTTTTTTAGTAGAGACGGGATTTCACTGTGTTAGCCAGGATGGTCTTGATCTCCTGACCTCGTGATCCACCCGTCTTGGCCTCCCAAAGTGCTGGGATTACAGGCTTGAGCTAGATCTATTTTTAAAAGAAAAAATAAATTACCCTAAAAAATCAAAATTACCATCTCAATGATGCTCAATGAGTAAATGGAAATAAAGAAAACAAAATGAAACAACAAAAATGAAACCAAACCATAAAATAAAAAGCATAAAAAGAAATAAAAATTGTGGAGTATGAGTACAAAAAAGAATAATATGCACTTCCACATTAGTAAAAAAAATTAGTAAATCAAGAAGCTCAGCAAATTTCAACTAAGATTAACACAAAGAGATTTCCAAGAAGACACAACCTAAGCAATGTATTGAAAGTCACAAAAAAGTAGAGAATGTGGAATGCAGGAAGAAAAAAGAGATGTGTTATTTATGTGCAAGCTTCTGCAAGATTACCAGTAAATTTATGAACATAAATCTTTCAGGCAAGAAGGGAGTAGGAAACTATAGTTAAAACACTGAAAAAAAAAGTCTAAGTAAGAATACTATATCAGGCAAAAGTATCCTTCAAAATGAAAATAAAAATCTAACTATATCATGACCTATATCAAGATCTAATTATTCATGTTTTCAAGAGACTCACTTCAGATCTAATTTTAAAAAAGACTGAAAATGGAAGGATGAGAAATACTTTCCATGCAAGTGTTAACCAGATGAGAGAAGAAGAGGCAACAATTTATTAATTGAAAACTGTCTTATTTCATATTTTTACTTTAAGTCAAAATTCCCAAGAGAAAAAGTAGGACCTTCAATTATAGTAAGAGGGTTCATTTACTGAGAACCTATAAATATATGACATTTTTCCCAAACACATAAAGCAAACATTGACAGAACTGAAGCAAAAATTGACGGCAATATGATAATGGAAGGATACATCAATATCCCACTTTTGGTAATAAATAAAGCACAATAGAATATGAATACAGGAACAAGAAACTTGAATGCACTGTACAATAATTAAACCTAACAAATGTATACAGACAACAGAATACACATTACTTTCAATAGCTCATAAAACATTTTCCTGGATGGACCACCTGTGACACCACAAAAGAGGCCTTAACAATTTTTTAACTGAAATTTTACAGACAATGTTTATAGCCCAAAAGGAATGGAAATAGAAATCAGTAACAGAAGAAAAGCTGAAAAATTCAAAATGCAAAAATTAAACAGCACACAAGGTTCAAGAGATTCCCCTGCCTCAGCCTCCCGAGTAGCTGGGACCACAGGTGTGCATCACCACACCAAACTAATTTTTTGTATTTTAGTAGAGATGAGGTTTCATCATACTGGCCAGGTTGGTCTCAATCTCCTGACCTTGCCATGCACCTTCCTTGGCCTCCCAAAGTGCTGAGATTACAGGCATGAGCCACCATGCCCAGCCAACAACACACTTTTCAGCATGTTCTTTTTCAAGGGTTGGAAGATATAATATTGTGAAGATTTCCATGCTGCTTAAAGTGACCCACACATTCAACAAGCCCTTTTTCAATTTTAAATTTTACTTTTGTAAAAATAGAAAAAAAAAAACCCTACACGATTACATAAGATCTCAAGGGAACATGAAAGGCCTTACAATCTTTAAAAAGAAGAAAAATATTGGAAACATCACATTTAACAATTTACAAACATAAAACAAACCTTCAGTAATCAAAGCACTTTGGTACAGGTATAAAGGTAGAACACCAAAGTAATGAAACAGAATGCAGCACAGACGTAAACTCTTCAGTAGAGAGGAGAGACATACCACCTAGGTTTTGCATTCAGCCTTATGTCATAATTCCTTTGGTAAGTAGGATGCAAGCAAGAGAGAAGAGTTACATTACCTAGACACCAGTTTCAGTGATATTTCAAAATGCCTTCTGGGGGCAGGGCACAGCCTGGAGAGACACATCACCTAGCTTATGGGCCAAGAGATGTGTGATAATATCCCCTATTGACAGGGCCCAGGCAGAAGAGTCGTATTATGATTATTACCTAGCAATATGTGACAATGCACCCATGGAAAGGAATTTCAGCCAAAAAATCTCAACACCTGGGTACTAGGCCCAGTGATATGACACAATCTCCTCATCTTTGAGGGTGACACCTTTAACTTTTAGCTCAGCATGTATATTAGAGTCACAGTCTCACATGTGTGCTGGGCCAGTGTAAGACACTCTCTGCAACATCTGAGGGCTGTATAAAACCTGCATAAGAGTTGGAAACCTCTTTGAGGCCTACGTGCTTGTATGTGCTCACAATCTTACATATTACCCTAAACCCAGATTTGATAGTCAACATCTCTCCTATACACAGGGTTAAGAAAAAAGACCACTTATTATGTCACTGGGCTGCTTCCAGAAATGAGTCACCATCCCACCTGTGGCCAGATCCACATGTAAAAGTCACAATTCCAACATTCTACCGTATTCCCGTTAGACTCAGGACCTTAAGAGTGGGCACTGTAAATGTGGTATGGTGACAACTTTTAATTTCACCTGGGTATGTAACAGAGAGTCCCTATCTGAACTTTTTACTGGGCCCTGTTATGAACCTCTCTACCACCAAAGAGTTTATACAATATAAGTTAGTATGTCATAATTCCATTGGTGGGTAAAAAAAAACTAAGCAGAAGGTTAACGTCACTTAGCTGCTGTGCCAAGCAATATGTCATGATGTCTTCTCTTGGCAGTGCCTAGCAAATAGGTTCACACTAACTGAGGGCTGCAGCAAGCAATACAATACAAACACATCTGGAAGAAACCCAGCAAAGTGATGAGAGACAAAACACCTACAAAATGGGCCAAAGATATGTCAAAATACCTTCTGTGGCTCTAACACGAACAGCAGAGTCACATCATTAGGGTGCTGGGCCAAGCAATTTGCCACAATTACTTCTTTATGCATAACCTAGGCAGAAGAGTAACATCACCCAGGTGCTGGGCCCTGAAATACAGCAGAAGTCCCGTTTGTGGGCATTTTCATCAACAAAACAAGAGTCATTACCCGAGTGCTGGGTTCATCAATATGTCACAATCTTTCCATTGTAAAGGCCCAGACAGAAGAAGAGAGTCACATCACTTAGGTCATCGGCTCAGAAATATGGCCCAATGTCACCAGTAAGCAAGGCTCAGGCAGAAAAAGACAGTCATATCAGTCAAGAGGTCAAGACCATCCTGGCCAACATGGTGAAACCCCGTCTCTACTAAAAATACAAAAATTAGCTGAGCATGGTGGCACATGCCTATAGTCTCAGCTACTCCGGAGGCTGAGGCAGGAGAATCACTTGAATCCAGGAGGCAGAGGTTGCAGTGAGCCAAGATGGGGCCACTGCACTCCGGCCTGGTGACAGAGTGAGATTCCATCTAAGAAAAAAAAGAAGACAGTCATATCTCCTAGGGGCTTCTTTAGTTATATGTCACAATTTAATATGTGGGCAGAAAACAGGCTGAAGAGCCATGTCACCTAGTACTGAGTCCTGAGATAGTCACAAGTCCTCCTTAAAAAAGGACCCAGACAAGAGAGTAACATTACCTAGGTGCAGGTTCTACCCATATGTCACAATGCTACATGTGGGCAAGGCCAAGCAGGAAGTCACATCACCTAGGTGATAGGCCCAGAGATATGTCACAAAGCCTTCCTTAAAGCATGGCCCTGGCAAAAGAGTACTTTTGTGCCTGGCCTAGCAATATGTAACTATTTAAGCAGGCACATCCAAGCAGAAGAACCATACCACCTACATGATAGGCCCTGTGATACATCAAAATGACCTCTTTTGGGCATGGCCCTGGCATAAGAGTATCATCACCTGTGTGCCTGGCCTAGGACTATGTCACTATTTTGCACTTTGTGCAGGACCCAGTCCAGAGAGGAGAGTTATGTGTTGGGAACAGGTCCCCCAAAATCTGGCCATAAACTGGCCTCAAAACTGGCCATAAACAAAATCTCTGCAGCACTCTGACACGTTCATGATGGCTATGATGCCCATGCTGGAAGGTTGTGGGTTTATCAGAATGAGGGCAAGGAACACCTGGCCCACCCAGGGTGGAAAACTGCTTAAAAGCAGTTTTTAAACCACAAACAATAGCATGAGTGATCTGTGCCTTAAGGACATGCTCCTGCTACAGATAACTAGCCAGACCCATCCCTTTATTTCAGCCTATACCTTTATTTCCCATAAGAAATACTTTTAGTTAACCTATAATCTATAAAAACAATGCTTATCACTGGCTTGCTGTCAATAAATATGTGGGTAAATCTCTATTCAAGGCTCTCAGCTCTGAAGGCTGTGAGACCCCTGATTTCCCACTTCACACCTCTATATTTCTGTGTGTGTGTCTTTAATTCCTCTAGCACCACTGGGTTAGGGTCTCCCTGACCAAGCTGGTCTCAGCAAGTGGCGTCCATTGTGGGGGCTGGAATCCAGGTCAAAGGGTCACCGGAGTGACGGTTGGAGAATGTGGAACAAGCTGGAGGACACCGAGTACTCTTAAGGAATCCCAATAGTAAGAAGGGGAACTGGGAAGCATCAGGGTAACAATGGGACAAGTGTGAGCTCTGGTTCATTCCACCTTGGAACTTTTTCACACTGATGATGACGAGGAAGGAGAGTATAATGAAGTAATAGAGCAGGTTTGTTTGCCAGCTAAAGCTAAAGCAGCAAAGGAGGAAGAGGTTCATCCCTACCCTTCTACACCCCCTCGTTATTATTTTGAAGAAAAAGAGTGGCCTGACCCTCCAGATCTTTCTTTTCTGGAGGACACTGGGCAAAAAGTAGTTTCCCCAGTGACTGTTTGAGTGGTGCCTCGAGCAACCACTCTCAGTTCTCTTCAGGCAGGAATCCAGCAAGCTAGACAAGAGGGTGATATAGAGGCTTGGCAGTTCCCTGTTAGAATACACTTCCCAGATCAACAGGGAAATATTATAGCTACATTTGAGCCTTTTCCTTTTAAATTACTCAAAGAATTTAAACAAGCTATTCATACTAAAAAAGAATGTAGAAAAAAATCAGTGAGTCAGGCCACCAGATAGGGGAAAAAAGAAAACTGCTGAGCCTGAAATATGTCCAAAATATAGAAAAGGAAAACATTAGGCTAATCAGTGTCATTCTAAGTTTGATAAAGATGGGAATATGATTTTGGGAAATGCCATGAGGGGCCCATCCTGGGCCCCATTCCAAATGGCCATTTCTGGCTCAGCCCATTCCTTCACCCCTGTACAATGTCTGTCCCCTGCCACAGCCAGTAGTGCCACAGTGGAATTATGCTGCACAAAAGTTGTGGGCCTTCTGCCTGGGGATCCCCCGCAAAAGGTCCCAATAGGAGTCTGTGGACCCTTGCTGGCGGGGACAATAGGATTACTTCTAGGGAGGTCTAGTTTAAATTTAAAAGGGGTACAAATATAAACAGGAGTCATTGATTCAGATTACCATGGGGAAATTCAAATTGTTATATCTACTTCTGTTCCCTGGCAAGCAGAGCCAGGACAGCGCATAGCACAACTCCTGATTATGCCGCATGTGGAATGGGGAAAAGTGAAATTAAACAAACAGGAGGATTTGGAAGCACGAATAAACAAGGCAAAGCAGCTTATTGGGTAAATAAAATTACTGATAAATGTCCTACCTATGAAATAACTATTCAGGAAAACAAATTTAAAGTTTTGATAGATACAGGAGCAGACATTTTAATCACTTCTCTATAGCACTGGCTGTCCGCGTGGCCAATTCAACCCACTCAATTTAACATAGTTGGAGTTGGTAAAGCCCCTGAAGTATATCAAAGTAGCTATATTTTGCATTGTGAGGGGCCCGATGGACAACCTGGAACTATTCAACCAATTATAACTTCTGTACCTATAAATCTATAGGGAAGAGATTTATTACAGCAATGGGGAGCACAAGTTCTAATTCCAGAACAATTATATAGCCCTCAAAGTCAACATATGATGCATGAAATGGGTTAAGTCCCTGGTATTAGACTAGGAAAAAATTTGCAAGATTTGAAAGAACCGCTTCAAGTGGATAGACAAAGTTCCCACCAAGGTTTAGGATATCATTTTTGATGGCGGACATTGTTAAGCCTCCAGAAACTATACTTGTAAAATAGTTAAGAGATAAAGCAATTTGGATAGAACAGTGGCCACTGAGTAAAAAGAAACTGGAGGCTTCAGAGGAATTAGTTACTAAACAATTAAAAATCGGGTACATACCTCCAACATTTTCCCCTTGGAATTCTCCAGCTTTGGGAATTAAAAAAAATCAGGTAAATGGAGAATGTTAAACTTAAGAGCCATCAATTCAGTTACACAACCTATTGGAGCATTACAGCCACAATTGCCTTCTCCTGCTATAATTCCAAAAAAAAAAAAAAAAAAAAAAGGCCTTTAATTGTCATAGATTTAAAAGACTGTTTCTTTACTATCCCCTTAGCTGAGCAAGACTGTGAACAGTTTGCATTTACAATTCCTGTCATAAACAACCTGTAGCCTGCTGAGTGTTTTCATTGTTTCACAGATGGGTCTAGTAATTGTAATGCTTTTTATTCTGGATCAAAAGGTAAAGTTTTCCAGACACCCTATACTTCAGCTCAAAAAGCAGAGCTTGTAGCTGTAATTGAGGTATTGACTACTTTTGATATGCCTATTAATGTGATTTCTGATTCTTCATAAGTGATTCATTCCACACAGTTAATTGAAAATGCTCAGTTATGACTTCACACATATAAACAACTTATGACTTTATTTACCCAATTACAAACAGCATTAGGAGTAGAATGCATCCTTTTTACATCACTCACATTAGGGCTCATACACCTCTTCCAGGACCTTTAACTAAAGGGAATCAAATGACTGATTTCCTGGTAACTAATGCAATCCGATAACAAAAAGTTAGAAAATAGGTCAAATAATAACTTGGGGTAGAGGTTATGCTTGTGTTTCTCCAAGACTGAATCAACAGCCAATTTGGATGCCATCAAGACACCTAAAACCTTATCATGAGCCAGATGCTGAGGAAAAGATTCCAGGAGGATTCCGAGGATCCCCCAATTACAACCATGTCGCGACTGACACCAAGGAGGACCCCAACTGTCATGAGCAACACCCATCAAACACAGCCACCCACCTGGGGACAGATCAAGAAGCTGTCACAGATGGCAGAAAAAAAAAACCTGAGAAAAGTGGGACAGCCAGTCACAATGAGTAATTTAATGGTAGCTATGATATTGATGATCACCATTGCCATGAGCATTCCTTAAACAAGGGCTGGCACAGAGAACAATTATACTTATTGGGCGTATTTATCAATCTTGGCTGGCAATAATGCCTAGATGTAATCACTCTATGACACAGTTACACATGCTTTCTGGTCTCAGTATTTGCCATAATAAATCTGCTCCTGTAATTGAGGCATACCACCCTCAAAAATCTATTTGTAAACAGGATTGGACCCAGTTAGAAATAATGAATGTACTTGTTGAGGAGGATTACATTACAGAACAGGCAGAGGTGATGCACAGCAATTCCTATGGAATCATTATTGATTAGTCCCCTAAGGGGATATTTAGCTTGAATTACACCTCTCAGTCTGCATGCCACGGCCACACTATGTTCGGCTGGTCTGAACAAAATGAACAGATGGTAGAAATGATAAGAAGTGCGGCAAGAGTTCCTACTATCTGGAACCATGGCAGAATAGTGGCACTTCAACCTCAAATGATATGGCCCTTGGTAGGGGCTAAACACAAGGATTTGTGGAAACTATTAACAGTTCTTAATAAGATCAAAATTTATGAAAGAATAAAAAAGCATCTAGAAGGACACTCTACAAACTTGTTTCTGGATATTACAAAATTAAAAAACAAATATTTAAACCATCCCAGGCACACCTGACCTTAATGCCAGGAACTGGAGTGCTTAAAGGAGCTGCAGACAAATTAGCAGCTAGTAACCCATTAAAATGAATAAAAACACTCAGAAGCTCTGTGATTTCAATAATGATTGCACTGTTAATCTGTGTTGTTTGTCTTTGTACAGTCTGCCGATGCAGATCCCAACTCCTGCAAGAACACTGTGATGAAATGCCTTTGTTGTTATCACTTTGCAAATCAAAGAAGGGGGACATGTTGGGAACAGGCCTCCCCCCGCCAAAAAATCTGGCCATAAACTGGCCCCCAAACTGGCCATAAACAAAATCTCTGCAGCACTCTGACATGTTCATGATGGCTATGACGCCCACGCTGGAAGGTTGTGGGTTTACCAGAATGAGTGCAAGGAACACCTGGCCCACCAAGGGCGGAAAACTGCTTAAAGGCAATTTTTAAACCACAAACAACAGCATGAGCGATCTGTGCCTTAAGGACATGCTCCTGCTACAGATAACTAGCCAGACTCATCCCTTTATTTTGGCCCATCCCTTTATTTCCCATAATAAATACTTTTAGTTAATCTATAATCTATAAAAACAATGCTTATCACTGGCTTACTGTCAACAAATATGTGGGTAAATCTCTGTTCAAGGCTCTCAGCTCTGAAGGCTGTGAGACCCCTGATTTCCCACTCCACGCCTCTATATTTCTGTGTGTGTGTGTCTCTAATTCCTCTAGCACAACTGGGTTAGGGTCTCCCCAACTGAGCTGGTCTAGACAGTTATGTCTTTTAAGTGATGGACACAGTGATATGTCACAACGATGTCTGTTGGCATCATGCAGGATAGAATGTAACGTCACCTAGGTGTAGGATCCAGAGATGTCATAATTCTTACTGAGGGAAGGGCCCAGGCAGAAGAGTCACATCACTTCAAAGTTGGCCTGGGTAGATATCAAAATCCCACAGGTATGCTGGAACCAGTCTGAAGAGTGAAATCACGCAGGTACTTGGCAAAGATTTATATCACAGTCACAATGGAATAAAATTCTAGGCATTAGATTTACAATACCACACATGTCCTGTTTTCATGTAGGACTGTTACCTTCATCCAACTGTGATGGTAAAAGTCCTTATTCACAGCTGGGTGTGCATACGAAATGCACAATTTCCTCTGTGTGCTAGGCCTTGTAATGACATTCTCTGCACAACCCAAGGGTGTTACAAGATATGTGTGAGTGTTGTAATCTTCTGTGACTTTTTACCAGAAGGGAATCCTGGATATCACTCAAGTCCCTAAACCTAGTTACCCAAGTCAAAATTTCTCCTATTGGCTGGGTCCATATATGAGAGTCATTATCATGCCTGAAAGCTGTGCCTAGGTATATGTCACCATCCACTCTGTGGGTATTAAACAGGCAGGAAAACCACATCACATAAATCTGAAGCCAGAAATATTCCAGTATTCTCTTTGTAGTCAGGGCCCTAACAGAAAATTCACAAAACTTGGGTGCTAGGTCAAGTTCTATGGCATAATGCCCCTTGTGAATTGTGTCCAGGCAGAAGAGGAGAGCCATATTACCTAAACGATGGGCCCAGAGATACGTAACAATGCCTCCTGTTGCCAGGGCCCAGAGAAGAGGGTCATATCATTTGGATTCAGTGTTTAGAAAGGCTACAATTACCAAAGGAAGAAGGGTACAGGCAGGAGAAGAGAGTCATGTAACCTAGATGATGGATCCAGAAATATATTACAATCCCCCCAGAGGACATTGTTAAGATAGCACAGTGAAATCACCAAGGTGCTTGGCCCAGGTATTTGTCAAAATCTGATTTGTATGCTATACCTAGGCAGAATTATTAAATCACTCAGGAGTTGGGCAAAAGTATATGTCACAATTACACTTGTGGAAAGATTTAAAAATAAGAGTCACCATCTTGCACATGTTCCAGCTCCAGGCATATGAGTTGTTATTAGGCTTTTGTTAGGGTCTCAGGCATATGGAACAATATCACCTATGGCCAGAGAGAAGGCAAGAAAGTCACATCACCTACGTGGGTATGGGTCCAGTGAGATGTCACAATCCACCTTGCGGGCAAGAGCCCGGCAGAAGTGTCACATCACCTAGATGCTGGTTTCAGTGACATCTCAAAATGCCCTCTGTGGCCAGGACTTTGGAAAGATAGGAGATTCACTTCACCTAGGCAATTGGCCTAGATATATGTCACAAAGACCCTTACGTGCAGTACCACAGCTGGAGAGTGACCTCACATTGGTGCTGGGCCTAGCAATATGTCACAATCTACCCAAGGTCAGGGTCCAGGCAAAAGCAAAGAACCATCACCTAGGTGCTGAGCCAAGTGATATGTTTCAATGCTTCCTTTTGGCAGAACCCATAAAGGAGAATCACATCACCTGGGTGAAGTGCTGAGTTATGTGTCACAATGCAGGGCCAAGGCAATAGAAAGGAGTCACGTCACTTACATGATAGACCTAGATATAAGACACAATTCTCTTTGTAGGCAGGTTTCAGGCAGTTAATTCACATCACCTGGGTGACAGTCCCAGTGATATATAAAAGTACCCTTTGTAGAAAGAGCCAAGGAAGGCATTATATATTGCTTACGTGCTTGTTCCACATATGGCACAATTTTACCTGTGGTCTGGGCCTAGAAAAGAGAGTCAAATTATTCACCTGCTGGCAAAGTTACCTGTCCCAATCACACTCTCAGAAAGGTTCAGAAATAAGTTTCACATCCCACACAAGTCCTGGTTTTGTGTATGTGAGTCAACTCTCTCTATGAGTTGGGTCAAAGTAGAGGAGTTACAGTCTCAACAATGGGCAAGTTCCATGTATAAGATGCCCAGACACACCTGAAGATTGTGTTCCATTAAGGGAGTCACAGCACCACAGGTGTGCTGAATCATGGTTCAATGTTACCCAACCACCCGTGAATCAGATCCATGTAAGAGAGTAATTATTTCAACCTTTGACTGCTTTTTAAGTGTGAGATTTAGTACCAAATTCCTAGACCCTGTTCATGCGTAAGAATGGCAATCATATCAGCTTGGTGTACATAAAAGAATCACATCCTCACCTGGTTGCTGATCTCTGTTATGACACTCTATACCATTAAGGCTTTATGTGATATACCTAAGTGTTATAATCCTTCCCGAATTTTATATAAGTGAAAAACCCAGGACTTTACCCATGGTCGTGAGACTGACTATGAGACTCAACATATCTCTACTGGCTGGGTCCTGGCATGTGAGTTGTTATTGCACATGTGTGCTTAAGCCAGGTATATGTCACAATTTTATCTGTAAGCAGGGACAAGCAGGAGAGTCACATCACCTGAGTACAGCCTCAAATAGTATGTCACCAAGCACCAAGCCCACTACAGACAGGGTGGAAGTAAAAGAGGAGAGTCACTCCAACTTGGTGCTAGACTCTGCAATTTGTAATAATTCCATCTCTTGGCAGAGTCTAGAATATGAAGGAGAGTCACATCACCTAAGTTTTGCACTCAGTGGTAGGCCACAATTTGTTTGCTGAGCAGGACCCAGGCAGGAGAGGAGAGTCACATTAACTAGATGTTAAGTCAAATGATATTTCACAATGTCCCCTGGGAGCAGGACACAGGCAGGAGGTCCAGAGATATGTGATAATATCTCCTGTTGGCAGGGTCCAGGCAGAAGACTCACATTATTATGATTCTAACCCAGTAATATGTCACAATGCAGCCATGGAAAGAAATTTAAGCCAAAAAGTCTCAACACTAGGGTACTAAGCCTAGTAATATGCCAACTATCCTAGTCTTTTTTGGTGACACCATTAACAGTGAACTGGGCGTGTATATGAGAGTTACAATCTCACATGTTTCCTGGGCCGTTGTATGACACTCTACAACATTTGAAGGTTTTGTACATCATGCATGAGAGTTGTAAACCACTCTAAAGCCTACATGCTCATATGGATTTATGATCTTACATATTGCCCTAAACCCAGGTATAATAGTCAACATCTCTTCTGTAGGCTGTGTTCAGGGAGGAGACCCATTATTATGCCTGTGAGCTGGATCCAGAAATGAGTCACCATCCCACCTGTGGCCAGATCCACATATGAAGGTCACAATTCCAACTTTGTACTATATTCACTTATTAGACTCAGGACCTTAACAGTGGGCTTTGGAAATGTGGGATGGTGACAACATTTGCTTTCAGGTAAAAGCAAATCAAGAGTCCTAATCTGAACTTTTTGCTGGTCCCTGTCATGAAACTTTCTCTACCATGCAAGGAGTTTGTACATTATGAGTTAGTGTTGTAAGCTTCTGTGAGCTTGGTAAAAATATGCATCCCAGGACCTTACCTATTGCCCTAAGCCTAGCAATGAAAGGCAGAATATCTCCTATTGGCTGAATCTCAACATAAGTTTGACCATCATGCCTGTGAATTGAAGTAAGGTATGTGTCAGAGTCCCATTTGCACAAAAAACTAGGCAGGAGGGTAACATCACTTAGGCACTAGACCAAATAACATGTCACAATGCCTTCTCTAGGCAGGGTATAAGAATTAGAGTCCCATTAACTGGGTGCTGGACTCAGCAATACGACACTATGACACTTGTGGGAAAAAAAATAGCCAGGGGATGAGAGTCAAAACACCTACAAAATGGGCCCAGGATATGTTCTGTGGCTCTGGCACAGGCAGAAGAGTCACGTTTTCAGGTGCTGGTCACAGCAATATAACATAATTTACTCTATATTCAGGGCCAGGGAAAAAGAGTAACATTATCTGGGTTCTGGACCCTGCAATAAGTCAAAATTTCTGTTTGCGGGCATGGTTTGAGGAAAAAAAAAGAGAGTCAAATAACCTGAGTGCTGGGCTCAGCAATACGTCACGATCCCCCATTGTAAAGACCAGGAAGAAGAGAGTCACTTCACCTAGGTCATGTGCTCAGAGATATATCCCAGTGTCTCTAGTAGTCAGAGCTCAGGAAGAAAAGGAGAATCATATCACCTAGGTGCTTCCCTAGTTATATGTCCTAATCTAACATGTGAGCAGAAGTCAGGCAGAAGAGCCACATCACTCTGGTATAGACTCAAGTAATATGTCATCATGCCCAGTGTTTAAAGAAAAAAAAGAGAATCACACCACCTGGGTGCTAGGCTCAGTAATATGTATTAATTCCCACTCTTGGCAGAGGCCAGGACAAAGAGGAGAGTCATGTCACCTAGGTTTTTCATTCAGGGATATGTCCCAATTTCTTCAGTTGGCAGGATCCCAGGAGAGGAGAATCACATTACCTAGATGTTATATCTAGTGATGTGTCACAGTGTCCCCTGTGGAAAGGACACTGGCAGGAGAGACATATCACCTAGCCAATAGGCCCAGAGATATGTGAAAAAGTCCCCTGTTTTCAGGGCCCAGGCAGAAAAGTCACAATCTCATGATTCTGATCCGGTGATATGCAATAATGCCCTATGGAAAGGAATTTAAACCAAAAATCTCAATACTGGGGTACTAGGCCAAGGGATATGACACAATCTTCTTTCAGAGTGACACCATTAACTGTTAGCTACCTGAGTATATGAGAGTCACAATCTCATATGTGTGCTGGCCATTGTATGACACTCTCTACAACATCTGAGAACTTTATGCAACATGCATAAGTGTTGTAAACCTTTCTGTGGCCTATCTGTTTATATAAACTTTCGATTTTACATATTGCCCTAAACTCAGGTATGACAGTCAACACCTGTTGTATAGGCTGCCTTCAGGGATGAGACCACTATTATGCCTGTGAGCTGAATCCAGAAATGAGTCACCATCCCTCCTGTGGCCAGATTCACTTATGAAAGTCATAATTCCAACTCTGAACTGTATTCACTTGTTAGACTCAGGACCTCCACAATGGGCTTTGTAAATGTAGGATGGTAACAACTTTTACTTCCACCCGAATGTGTTGTCCAGAGTCACAATCTTCACTTTTTGCTGGGTTCTGTTATGAAACTCTATGTTCCATCCAAGTTTTATAATATGAGTTAGTGTTGTCAACGTCTGTGAGCTTTTTACAAATACGCAACGAAGGACCTTACCTGTTGAACTAAACCTAGTGGTGAGAAGAAAATATTCCTATTGGCTGAATCCCAATATGAGCTTGATCGTCATGCCTTTGAACTGAAGCAAGGTATATGTCATAATACCATTTGTGGCAAAAAACTAGGCAGAAAGTTAACATCACTTAGGTGCTGTGCCAAGCAATATGTCACAATGCCCTCTCTAGGCAGGGCCTAGGAAAGAGGTTCACATCAACTGAGGGCTGGAGCCAGCAATATGATACAACCACACATGGAAGAAACCCAGCAAAGTGATGAGAGAAAAAACACCTATAGAATGAGCCAAAGATATGTCAAAATACCTTCCCTGGCTCTGGTACAGGCAGGAGACTCTCATCATTAAAGTGCTGGTCCCTGAAATACAGCAAAAGTCCTGTTTGTGGGCATTGTTCAGCAACAAGACGAGAGTCACATTACCTAAGTGCCGGGCTCAATAATATGTCATAATCTTCCTATTGTAAAGGAGCAGACAGAAGAAGAAAGTCACATTACTTAGGTCACAGGCTCAGAGATATGGCCCAATGTCACCAGTAGGGCAGGCTCAGACAGAAAAAGAGAGTCATATCACTTAGGTGCTTCTTTAGTTATATGTGGGCAGACACCAGACTGAAGAGCCATATCACCTTGTCCTGGGTCCTGAGATATTCACAAGTACTCCTTAGAAAAGGACCCAGACAAGAGAGTTACATCACCTAGGTGCAGGTTCCACCCTTATGTCACAATGCTCCATGTGGGCAGGGCCAAGCAGGAAGTCACATCACCTAAGGGATAGACCCAGAGATATGTCACAAAGCATTTCTTAAAGGAAGGCCCTGGCAAAAGCGTACCATCACATTGGTGCCTGGCCTAGCAATGTGTCACTATTCAAGTGGGCAGGTCCCAAGCAGAAGAGCCATATCAACTACATGATAGGCCCTGTGATATGTCAAAATGCCCTCTTTTGGGCATAGTGCTGGCAAAAGAGTATCATCACCTGTGTGCCTGGCCTAGGAATATGTCACTATTTTGCACGTTGTGCAGGGCCCATTCCAGAGAGGAGTTACGCCTTTTAAGTAACGGACCCAGTGATATGTCACAATGATGTCTGTGGGCATGGCGCAGGCAAGAGTGTACCATCATCGTCTGTGTGCTTGGATCCAGTGATGTCACAATTATTACTGAGAGCAGAGCCCCAACAGAAGAGTCACATTACTTCAGTGTTGGCCCAGGTAGATATCAAAATCCCATAGGTAGACTGGAACCAGTCTGAGTAGTGAAATCACACTGGTGCTTGGCAAAGATTTATACCACAGTGACAATGGAATAAAATTATTGGGATTATATTTACAATGCCATACATGTCCTGTTTTCATGTATGACAGTTGCCTTCATCCATCCTGTTTTTATGTATGAAAGTTGACTTCATCCATATGTGATGGTGAAAGTACTTACTGTCAGCTTTGTGATTATTAAACAGGCAGGACAACCACATCTAAATCCTAAGCCAGAAATATTCCAATATTCTCTGTGTAGGCAAGGCTTTAACAGAAAAGTCATAAAACTTGGGTGCTAGACCCAGCACTATGGCATAATACCCCATGTGGAGAGTGTCCAGGCAGGGGAGGAGAGTCATACCACCAATATCATGGGCCCAGAGATATGTCACAATGCCTCCTGCTGAAAGGGCCCAGGTAAGAGAGTCATGTCATTTGGATGCAGTGTGTAGAAATGCTACCCTGGAAGCAGGGTTCAGGCAGGAGAGGAGAGTCACATAACCTAAAGGATGGGTCCAGAGATATGTTACTATCCCTTCTGAGGACACTATTAAGACACACGAGTCAAATCACAAAAAGTCTTGATGAAAATGTCATCTGTGGACTATAGTTTGGTAAGATTATTAAATCACTCAGGAGCTGGCCAAAGGTATACGTCACAATAACACCTGGGGCAAATTTCAGGGATGAGAGTCACCATCCTGCACATGTCCTAGGTCCAGGTACAAGATTCATTATTAGGCCTTTGATCTGGTCTCAGGTATATGGCATAATATCACCTGTTAGCAGGGAGAAGAAAGGAAAGTCACATTACCTGAGTGGGTGCTGGTCCAGTGAAATGTCACAATCCTCCTTGTGGCCAGGACTGCAAGAAGAGTCACATCACCTGGATGCTGGTTTCCTTGACACATCTAAATCCCCACTGTGGGCAAGGCTTGGCAGAAGAGGAGAGAAACTTCACCTAGGCAATTGGCCTGGATATATTTCACAATGGCCCCTATGAGTAGGTCCAAGGCAGGAGAGTGACCTAACCTTGGTGCTGGGTTCAGCAGCATGTCCCAATCTCTCTGGTGGTTAGGACCTAGGCAAGAGAAAAGAAACATCACCTATGTGCTGAACCAAGTGATATGTTACAAAGCTTCCTATTGGCAGAACCCCATCCAAAAAAGAGTCACATCACCTGTGTGCAGTACCCAGTTATGTGTCACAGTGCACCATAATTGCAGGGCCAAGGCAGTAAAGGAAGTGATATCACTTACATGATGGACCTAGATAAAAGCCACAATGCTTTTTATAGGCAGGGTTCAGGTCAAGATTTTACATCAGCTGGGTGCTGACACTAGTGATATGTAAAAGTGCCCTTTGTCGCATTGCCAATGAGTGTGTATATGGGCCTGCTTAGGGACTTGGTGCAGATATGTCACAATTTCAACTGTGCTCTGGGCCTAGAAACGAGAGCCAAAACACTCAGATGTTGGGCAAAGTCATATTTCTCAATCACACACTTGAAAATGTTGAGGAATAAGTTTCACAGTCCTGCACAAGTCCTGGCATCAGGTATGAGTGTCCACATCTCCTATGAGTTGGGTAGAAGTACAAGAGTCACAATCTCAACAATGGGCAAGATCCATGCATAAGAGCCCCAATCCTACTTGAAGATTGTGTTCCAGTTGGGGAGTCAAAGCACCACAGGTCTGCTGAATCATGGTTCAGACATCACCAAACCACCTGTGGATCAGATTCTTGTATGAAAGTAACAATTTCAAGCTTAGACTGCTTATGAGTGTGAGTATAGTACCTCATTTGTAGGCTCTGTTCATGTATCAGAATGAATGATATGCCTGAGTAGCACTGCGAATTCTTACAGGTGGGAGATCTAGGACTTTACTCATGGCCACAAGACTTTCTATGAGTGTTGAAATATCTCCTCTGGGTGGATCTAGGTACAAGAGTTATTATTGTGATTACGAGCTGCATCCAAGTATATGTCACAATTTCACCTTTCAACAGAGACAAGACAGAAGAGTCATCATCATCTGCTGAGCCAAAGATACATTATAATCTCCTTTGTAGGCAGGACCCAGTCAGAAGAGTCACATCACCTGAGTACAGTCACAAATAATATCATTATATCCACTATATACAGTGCTAAAAAAATATAGTGTATAGTCACATTCCCTACCTGCTGGGCTCAGGAATATGTTATAAGTCCCTCTCTTGGCAGAGTTCAGGACAAAGGGAAGAGTCATATTATATAGGTTTTGCATTCAGTGGTATGCACAATTTCTTCAGTGGGCAGGATCCTGGCAGGAGAGGAGAGTCACATTACATAGATACTATACCTAGCAATATGTTACAGCATCCTCTGTGGGCAGGACACTGGCAGGAGAAACACATCACCTAGCTGATAGGCCCAGAGATATGTGATAATATCCCCTGTTGACTGGGTCCAAGCAAAGAGTCACATTATTATGATTCTTACCCAGCAATATTTCACAATGTACTCTTGGGAAAGAGTTTAAGCCAAAAAGTCTCAACACCTAGGGGTACTAGCCCTAGTGATATGACACAATCTCCTCATCTTTTAGGGTGACATCTTTAACAGTTAGCTTGGTGTGTATATAAGATTCATAATCTCACATGTGTTCTGGGTCATTGTATGACACACTCGACAACATCCGAAGGCTTTATGCAACATGCATGAGAGTTGCAAACCACTCTGAAGCCTACATGCTCATATGGACTCACAATCTTACATATTGCCCTAAACCCAGTTATGATAGTCCATATCTCTCTTTAAGGTTGGGTTCAGATTGGAGACCCATTATTATGCCTGTGATCTTGGTCCAGAAATGAGTCACCATCTCAACTGTAGCAAGATCCACATATGAAAGTCACGATTCCATCTTTGTTCTTTATTCACTTGTTAGACTCAGGACTTCAACAGTGGGCTTTGTAAATGTGGGATGGTGACAACTTTTGCTCTCAACTGCATGTACAATCAAGAGTCATGATCTTAACTTTTTGCTGGGCCCTGTTATGAAACTCTGTGGACCAACCATGGAGTTTATAAAATATGAGTTAGCATAGTAACCTTCTTGAGCTTTGTACAAATATGCAACTCATAAACTTAGCTATTGCCCTAAGTGTAGTGATGAGAGACAAAATACCTACTATTGGTAGAATCTTAGTTTAAGTTTGATTATCATGCCTGTGAACTGAAGCAATGTAAATTTCATAATCCCATTTGTAGGAAAATAACTTGACAGGAGGATAGCACATCTTAGGTGCTGTGCCAAGCAGTATGTCATAATGCCCTCTCTAGGCAGGTTCTACATTAACTGGGTGCTGGACCCAGCAATATGACGCAATCCCAAATGTGGAAAAAAGAAACCCAGACAAATGATGAGAGCAAAAACACCTACAGAATGGGCCCAAGATATGTAAAAATATATTCTGTTTCTCTTGCACAGGCAGGAGAATTACATTATCAGGGTGGGGGCCCAACAATATGCCATAATTCTCTCTTTAGGCAGGACCCAAGCAGAAGAGGAACATCACCCGTGTGCTGGGTCCTGCAATATGTTAAAATCCCTTTTCATGGGCATGGTTCAGGAAAAAAAGAAGAGTCATATTACCTAAGCATTGGGCTTAGTAATATGTCACATCACCCCACTGTAAAGGCTCAGGCAGAAGAAAGGAGTCACATAACTTAGGACATGGGCTCAGATACATGGCTCAATATCCCAAGTAGGCAAGGCTCATGCAGAAGGGAAAGGTCATGTCATCTTGGTGCTTCCCTATGTATATGAAACAATTTAACACGTGAGGTGAAAGAAGGCAGAAGAGTCACATCACCTTGATACTGGGTCCTGAGATATGTCACAAGGCTCCCTTAGGACAGGACCCAGGCTGGAGAGTTACAACAAATAGGTCCAGGTTATACCCTTATGTAGCAATGCTCCATGTGGGCAGAGACTGAGCAGTGAGTCACATCACCTAAGTGATAGGCCCAGAGATATGTTACAATGTCCTCCATGAGGCAAGGCCCTGCTGAAAGAGTACCATCACCTGTGTGCCTAGCCTAGTAATATGTCACTATCCAGGTTAGCAATACCAAAGGAGGAGAGGAACATCACCTAGGTGATAGGCCCAGAGATTTGTCACAATGCCCTCTTTAGGACATGGCCCCAGCAAAAGAGTACCATCACCTGTGTGCCTGGCCCAGCCATATGTCACTATTCCCCACTGTGTGCACAGCCCATTCTAATGAGGAGAGTTATGTCACCTACATGATGGACACAGTGATATGTCACAGTGATTTCCGTGGGCCTGGCTCAGACAAAAATGTGACATGACCTGGGTGCTGGATCTAGTGATATGTTATGATTCTCACTGAGAGAAGGGCCCAGGCAGGAGAGTCACATCACCTAGAGATTGGCCCAGGTAGTTATCACAATAACATATGCCAGCTCTAACCAGTCTGGAGAGTCAAATCACACAGGTGCTCGGCAAAGATATATATCACAATCACACTGGCAGAAAATTCCTGGGATGATATTTATAATACCATGCATGTCCTGTCTCCATGAATGACAGTTGGCTTCATATATGTGAGACACTGACAGTTCTTACCGTCAGTTGGGTGTGCTGGGACTCACAATTTCACCTTTCTGCTGGGTTCTGTCATGGCATTCTCTGTACAAGCCAAGGGCTTTATAAAATATCTCAGGCTGTTATAATCTTCTTGACCATTTTTACCAGGAAGACATTTAATCAGTCGTGTTTCTAAAGCAAGCTATGAGAGTCAAAATTACTCCTATTTGTGGGGTCCACATATGATAGTCGTTATCATGCCTGGGAGGTATATGACACAATTTACTCTGTGGTAATGAAACAGGCACGACAGTCAAATAAATTTCCAATATTTTCCTTGTAGGAAATGCTGAGCCAGAAAATTTCCAATATTTTCCTTGTAGGCAAGTTCCTGGCAGAAAAGTTGCATAACTTGGGGGTACGTCCAGACATATGACACAATGCTCCTTGTGGGCAGTGTCCAGGCAGAAGAGGAGAGACAGGAGAGGAGAGTCAGGTAACCTAGATGATGGGTCCAGAGACATGTTACAATCCTTCCTGAGGATATTGTTAAGACAGGAGAGTCAAATCACCAAGGTGGTCAGCTGAGGTAAGTGTCCAAATCTCATTTGTGAGTTGCACCTAGGCAGGATTGTTAAATAACCCAGGAGCTGGGCAAAGGTATATGTCACAATAACACTGGTGGAAAGTTCCAGGAGTGAGAGTCACCATCTTGAATATGACCTGGCTCCAGGTTTAAGAGTCCTGACTAGTCCTCTTATCTGGTCTCAGGTATATGGCACAATATCACCTGTGGGCAGAGAGCAAGCAGGAAGGTCACATCACCTGGGTGGGAGCTTGTCCAGTGAGGTGTCACAATCCTTCCTGTGGGCAGGACCCTGGAAGAAGAGTCACAGCACCTGGATGCTGGTTTTAGTGATATATTGAAATATGTCCCTTGGGCAGGGCTTAGGAAGTAGAGGAGACTCACTTCACCTAGGCAATTGGCCTAGATATATGTCACAATGGCTGCTATGTGCAATACCAAGGTATGAAAGTGACCTAACCTTGGAGCTGGGTTTAGCAATATGTCACAATCTCCCCTGTGGTCAGGGCAAGGCAAGAGAGGAGAAACATCATCCAGGTGCTGAGCCAAATGATATGTTACAAAGCTTCCTGTTGGCAGAACCCAAAACAGAGAGTCACGTCACCCAGATGCAGTATCCATTTATGTGTCACAATGCACCATAAGTGCAGGGCCAAGGCAGTGGAAGGGAGTCACATCACTAACATGATGGGCCTAGATATAAGCCACAGTGTTTTTTATAGGCAGAGATCAGGCAAACAATTCACATCACCTGGATTCTGGTCCCAGTGATATGTAAAAGTGCCCTCAGTAGGCAGGCCCATGAAGCTTATTTTAGGAACAGTCCCTATTCACAGCAGACAGGGCCATGAAAACACACCCACAGCATGGCAGTGGCTATCAGCAGCCATGGCTGATCAAACTGGGTGGGCCACATCTCAAATATGTGTGCCCATCTCCATCTCCAGAAATATCACCCTTAACTGCCCTCTGTGTGTCAGCTTTTCCTGTTCTTCTTTTGGCTGGGTGTCAGTGAATTCTTTCAAACTAGTAAGGTCATTGTCTTGATAAGCAAATTTTCTCAAAAAAATCACAGGGAAGAAATGTCACATGGAAATATTCAACGTATTTATCGGCCATACTCTTCTCAACTCATGAGAATGTAGAAGTTATCAGAGAGGAACTCCCTCCATGTCCAGAAGATAAACAAAACTATGGCTTCCTGTACTGTGTACATTTTCTACCCTCCTAATACAACAGAAATGACTTCCATTCTGTGAGGAACAGCTGACATTTATGCAGCACTTGCTGTGTGCCAGTCACTGCACTAAGCAGATGACACATATTTGTTCATTAAATCTTCATAAGAACCCTGTGAGATATCATCATTATACTAATTTTACAAATAAAAAATGTGAGAATATTAAGAAATAAAGACCTGGAAGATAGCCGAACAGGAACAGTTCCAGTCTGCAGCTCCCAGGGTGATCAACACAGAAGACAGGTGATTTCTGCATTTCCAACTGAGGTACCTGGTTCATCTCATTGGGACTGTTTGGAAAGTGGGTGCAGCCCACAGAGGGTGAGCTAAAGCAGGGCAGGGCATCACCTCACCCAGGAAGCACAACGAGTCAGGCAATTTCCCTTTCCTAGCCAACGGAAGCCGTGACAGACTGTACCCAGAAAATTGGGACACTGCCACCTAAACACTGCACTTTCACAATGGTCTTAGCAAACGACACACCAGAAGAATATATCCAGCATCTGGCTCAGCAGATCCCACGGCCACGGAGCCTTGTTCACTGCTAGTCCAAGATCAAACTGCAAGGCAGCAAGCCTGGCTGGGGGAGGGGTGTCCACCATTGCTGAGGCTTGAGTTGGTAAACAAAGTGTCCAGGAAGCTCAAACTGGGTGAAGCCCAGCACAGCTCAATGAGGCCCACCTGCCTCTGTAAACTCCACCTCTGGGGGAAGGGCATAGCTGAACAAAAGGCAGCAGAAATTTCTGCAGACTTAAACGTCACTGTCAGAGAGCTCTGAAGAGAGCAGTGGTTCTCCCAGTATGGTGTTTGAGCTCTGAGAATGGACAGACTGCCCCCTCAAGTGGATCCCTGACCCCCATGTAGCCTAACTTGGAGACACCTCCCAGTAGGGGCTGACTGACACCTCATGCAGCCGGTGTCACTCTGAGATGAAGCCTCCAGAGGAAAGATCAGGCAGCAATATTTGCTGTTCTGCAATATTTGCTATTCTGCAATATTTGCTCTTCTGCAGCCTCCACTGGTGATACCCAGGGAAACAGGGTCTGGAGTGGACCTCCAACAAACTCCAACAGACCTGCAGCTGAGGGACCTGACTGTTAGAAGGAAAACTAACAGACAGAAAGGAATAGCATCAATATCAACAAAAAGGACATTCACACCAAAACCCCATCTGTAGGTCACCATCATCAAACATCAAAGGTAGATAAAACCACAAAGATGGGGAGAAACCAGAACAGAAAAGCTGAAAATTCTAAAAACCAGAGCACCCTTTATCCTCCAAAGGATCGCAGCCCCTCACCAGCAATGGAACAAAGCAGGACGGAGAAAGAGTTTGACGCGTTGACAGAAGTAGGCTTCAGAAAGTTGGTAATAACAAACTTCTCCAAGCTAAAGGAGGGTGTTCAAACCCATTGCAAGGAAGCTAAAAACCTTGAAAAAAGATTAGAAGAATGGATAACTAGAATAAACAATGTAGAGAAGACCTTAAATGCCCTGATGGAGCTGAAAACCATGGCACAAGAACTACGTGATGCATGCACAAGTTTCAGTAGCTGATTCAATCAAGTGGATGAAAGGGTATCATGATTGAAGATCAAATTAATGAAATGAACTGAGAAGAGAAGTATAGTGAAAAAAGAGTAAAAAGGAATGAACAAAGCCTCCTAGAAACATGGGACTCTGTGAAAAGACCAAATCTACATTTGATTGGTGTACCTGAAAGTGATGGGGAGAATGGAATCAAGTTGGAAAACACTCTGCAGGATATTATCCAGGAGAACTTCTCCAACCTAGCAAGGCAGGCCAACAGTCAAATTCAGGAAATACAGAGAATGCCACAAAGATACACCTCGAGAAGAGCAACCCCAAGACACGTAATTGTCAGATTCACCAAGGTTGAAATGAAGGAAAAAATGTTAAGGGCAGCCAGAGAGAAAGGTTGGGTTACACACAAAGGGAAGACCACTAGGCTAACAGCAGCTCTCTCTGCAGAAACCCAACAAGCCAGAAGACAGTGGAGGCCAATATTCAACATTTTTAAAGAAAAGAATTTTCAACCCAGAATTTCATATCCAGTCAAACTAACTTCATAAGTGAAGGAGAAATAAAATCCTTTACGAACAAGCAAATGCTGAAGGATTTTGTCACCAACAGGCCTGCATTACAACAGCTCCTGAAGGAAGTACTAAACATGGAAAAGAGCAAACAGTACCAGCCACTGCAAGAACATGCCAAATTATAAAGACCATCAATGCTAGGAAGAAATTGCATCAACTAACGAACAAAATAACCAGCTAACATCTTAATGACAGGATCAAATTCACACATGACAATATTAACCTTAAATGTAAATGGGCTAAATGCTCCAATTAAAAGACATAGACTGGCAAATGGGATAAAGAATCAAGACCCATCAGTGTGCTGTATTCAGGAGACCCATCTCATGTGCAGAGACACACAGAGGCTCAAAATAAAGAAATGGAGGAACACCTACCAAGCAAATAGAAAGAAAAAAAAAAAAGCTGGAGTTGCAATCCTAGTCTCTGACAAAACAGACTTTAAGCCAACAAAGATCAAAAGAAACAAAGAAGGCCATTACATAATGGTAAAGGGATCAATTCAACAAGAAGAGCTTAACTATCCTAAATATATATGCACCCAATACAGAAGCACCCAGGTTCATAAAGCAAGCCCTGAGAGACCTACAAAGAGACTTCCACTCCCACGCAAAAATAATGGGATACTTTAACACCCCACTGTCAATATTAGACAGATCAACGAGACAGAAGGTTAACAAAGATATCCAGGAATTGAACTCAGCTCTACACAAAGCAGACCTAATAGACAGCTACAGAACTCTCCACCCCAAATCAATAGAATATACATTCTTCTCAGCACCACATTGAACTTACTCCAAAATTGACCACATAGTTGGAAGTAAAGCACTCCTCAGCAAATGTAAAAGAATAGAAATCACAACAAACTGTCTCTCAGACCACAGTGCAATCAAATTAAAATTCAGGATTAAGAAACTCATTCAAAAAATCACAAATGCATGAAAAGTGAACAACCTGCTCCTGAATGACTACTGGGTAAATAAGGAAATGAAGGCAGAAATAAAGATGCTCTTTGAAACCAGTGAGAACAAAGGCACAATGTGCCAGAATCTCTGGGACACATTTAAAGCAGTGTATAGAGGGAAATTTATAGCACTAAATGCCCACAAGAGAAAGCAGGAAAGATCTAAAATTGACACCCTAACATCACAATTAAAAGAACTAAAGAAGCAAGAGCAAATACATTCAAAAGCTAGCAGAAAGCAAGAAATAACTAAGATCAGAGCAGAACTGAAGGCAATAGAGACAGAAAAAAACCATTCAAAAAATCAATGAATCCAGGAGCTGCTTTTTTGAAAAGATCAACAAAATTGATAGACTGCTAGCAAGACTAATAAATAAAAGAGAGAAGAATTGAATAGATGCAATAAAAAATGATAAAAGAGATATCACCACCAATCCCACAGAAATACAAACTACCATCAGAGAACACTATAAACACCTCTATGCAAATAAACTAGAGAATCTAGAAGAAACGGGTAAATTCCTGGACACATACACCCTCCCAAGACTAAACCAGGAAGAAGCTGAATCTCTGAATAGACCAATAACAGGCTCTGAAATTGAGGCAATAATTAATAGCCTACCAACCAAAAAAAGCCCAGGATCAGACGGATTCACAGGCGAATTCTATCAGAGATACAAAGGGAAGCTGGTACCATTCCTTCTGAAACTATTCCAATCAGTAAAAAAGAGGAATCCTCCCTAACTCATTTTATGAGGCCAGCATCATCCTGATACCAAAGCCTAGCAGAGACACAACAAAAAAAGAATTTTAGACCAATATCCCTGATAAACATCGATGCAAAAATCCTCAATAAAATTCTGGCAAACTGAATCCAGTAGCACATCAAAAAGCCTACCCACCAAGATCAAGTTGGCTTCATCCCTGGGATGTGAGGCTGGTTCAACTTATGTAAATCAATAAACGTAATCCATCACATAAACAGAACCAAAGACAAAAATCGCATAATTATCTCATTAGATGCAGAAAAGGTCTTCGACAAAACTCAACAGCCCTTCATGCTAAAAACTCTCAGTAAACTAGGTATTGATGCAATGTATCTCAAAATAATAAGAGCTATTTATGACAAACCCACAGCAAGCATCATACTGAATGGGCAAAATCTGGAAGCATTCCCTTTGAAAACTGGCACAAGACAGGGATGCCCTCTCTCACCACTCCTATTAAACACAGTGTTGGAAGTTCTGGCTAGGGCAATCAGGCAAGAGAAAGAAATCAAGGGTACTCGATTAGGAAAAGAGGAAGTCAAATTGTCCCTGTTTGCGAGTGACATGATTGTATATAGAAAATCCCATCATCTCATCCCAAAATCTCCTTAAGCTGATAAGCAACTTCAGCAAAGTCTCAGGATACAAAATCAATGTGCAAAAATCACAAGCATTCATACACACAAATAACAGACAAACAGAGAGCCAAATCATGAATGAACTCCCATTCACAATTGTTACTAAGAGAATAAAATACCTAGGAATCCAACTTACAAGGGATGTGAAGGACCTCTTCAAGGAGAACTACAAACCACTGCTCAATGAAATAAATGAGAACACAGACAAATGGAAGAACATTCCATGCTCATGGATAGGAAGAATCAATATCGTGAAAATGGCCATACTCCCCAAGGTAATTTATAGATTCAATACCATCCCCCTCAAGCTACCAATGACTTTCTTCCCAGAATTGGAAAAAACTACTTTAAAGTTCATATGGAACTAAAAAAGAGCCTGCATAGCCAAGACAATCCTAAGCAAAAAGAACAAAGCCGGAGGCATGACGCTACCTGACTTCAAACTATACTACAAGGCTACAGTAACAAAAACAGCATGATATGGGTACCAAAACAGAAATATAAACCAATGGAACAGAATAGAGGCCTCAGAAATAACACCACACATCTTTGACAAACCGGACAAAACAAGAAACTGGGAAAGCATTCCCTATTTAAAAAATGGTGTTGGGAAATCTGGCTAGTCACATGTAGAAAGCTGAAATTGGATCCCTTCCTTACACCTTATACAAAAATTAATTCAACATGGATTAAAGGCTTAAATTTTAGACCTAAAACCATAAAAACCCTAGAAGAAAACCCAGGCAATACCATTCAGGACATCGGCATGGGCAAGGACTTCATGAATAAAACACCAAAGCAATGGCAACAAAAGCCAAAATAGATAAATGGGATCTAATTAAACTAAAGAGCTTCTGCACAGCAAAAGAAACTACCATCAGAGTGAACAGGCAACCTACAGAATGGGAGAAAATTTTTGCAATCTACCCATCTGACAAAGGGCTAATATCCAGAATCTACAAAGAACCTAAACAAATTTACAAGAAAAAATCAAACAACCCCATCAAAAAGTGGGCAAAGGATATGAACAGACACTTTTCAAAAGAAGACATTTATGCAGCCAACAGACACATGAAAAAATGTTCATCATCACTGGTCATCAGAGAAATGCAAATCAAAACCACAATGAGATACCATCTCACACCATTTAGAGTGGTGATCATTAAAAAGTCAGGAAACAACAGGTGCTGGAAAAGGTGGAGAAATACGAACGCTTTTACACTGTTGGTGGGAGTGCAAACTAGTTCAACCATTGTGGAAGACAGTGTGGCGATTCCTCAGGGATCTAGATCTAGAAATACCATTTGACCCAGTGATCCCATTATTGGGTATATACCCAAACAATTATAAATCATTTATAAAGACACAAGCACAAGTATGTTATTTGCAGCACTATTCACAATAGCAAAGACTCGTAACCAACCCAAATGTCCATCAGTGATAGACTGGATTAAGAAAATGTGGCACATATACACCGTAGAATACTATGCAGCCATAAAAAGGATGATTTCATGCCCTTTGTAGCAACAGGGATGAAGCTAGAAATCATCATTCTGAGCAAACTATCGCAAGGACAGAAAATCAAACACCGCATGTTCTCACTCATAGGTGGGAATCGAATGATGAGAACACTTGGACACAGGGTGGGGAACATCATACACCAGGGCCTGGTGTGAGGTCGGGGGATTGGGGAAGGATAGCATTAGGAGAAATACCTAATGTAAATTATGAGTTAATGGGTGCAGCAAACCAACGCGGCACATGTATACATATGTAACAAACCTGCACGTTGTGCACATGTACCCTAGAACTTAAAGTATAATATATATATAAAAAAAAAGAAAGAAACATGAATCACACAAAGTTGAAATAATTTCTCCCAGATTGCACAGCCATTAAACACTGCAGTTAAAATTTGGAGGCACAAAATCAGACTCCAGAAACCATATCTAACCACAATACAGATGGCCAACCCTACCCATAGAGTTTAGATTCCATCCCTTCTCAATTTCTCTAATATTTTTCTTCTTGGTGATAGTTTTTCATTCATTCATATATATATATATACACACACATATTCTCTCTGTGTACTTGTTCATTACCATAAGCTTTTAAACAACCTTAGGTAGATCTTATTTAAAAACAAAACAAACAAAATAGCAGTAAACTCCCTTTATCACTTCCAAATTGTGAAACCAATTTCCTGCATTTATCTTCCCTCTATTCTAAGACTACCTTAAAATAATAAGAATATTTAAAGTGACATAATCCAGTAAAAATTGTAGAAATCATGACAGGGGCCATCAGCAGCTTAGAAATTTTTAATAGGTTTCTCAAAGATAGAGCCTAGTTAAGTACACAACCTGTTGAGAAGACCAGGAGGAAGGTCGTGGGAAGGCTGCCTGGCAGATCCTGGATGGGGTAGACATGGAGGAAAGTGGTGGGAAGGCCATCTGGCAGATCCTGGATGGGAGAGACCCAGAGGAATGTGGTGGGACGGCCACCTGGCAAAGCCTAGATTCCTGGAGTGGCTTCAGGTTGGATTTCATAGTACAAGGAGCCAGGAAAAGGGAAGCAGACACTGTGGTTACTGTGACCTGGAAAAGTCCCTAGAAGTCATTTACTGCATCAGCCCCATTTTCTCAGCAAGGAAGCAGATGTTCAGGGGGCCTCATGTCTGTTCAGTGATTGAGGATGGGCTTGTAGACTGGCACAGTGCAGGGCTCTTTTGCCCTGGCCTGGCTGCTCCACACTGGCCACCTACCTCACCTCGTACTTCAGGTTTCTCTCAAACATTCTGCTTTGTGTACCTGTTACATTATTTCACCAGGGCAGAAACAGCTTGCTACATATAAAGTTGATGCAATAACAATTTTTCATTAATTTACTGTTGACTTTTAACTTGCAAATTAACTGATTAGTACAAAGTTCATGTACATGAAGTTGTAAAGTGTATCATATAAAGGATTGGAATAATTTTTTTCCACCTACTCTGAACACATATAACCTATATACCAGGCAAAAATATTTGGAAGTAATTTCTGCCCCTCAAGAGTCATTAGAGTAGGGGATTTTGATGTCTCAAATGTCACTGCTGAGACTGAAAATTTTCCATCCACCTCAACTCTTACCATGACAGGTGGTAGAGGCAGACGGGCTTATCCAATAAAATCTGGAGGTCAAGCTGAGCTTTCAGAGTAGCCTGCAGACCCTCCCTAAATGGGGAGGCACGGGTGCTGCGAGCACAGCAGGGCCTTCTGTAGAGCTCAGGGCTGCCTGGATGGCCCCTCTCTGCAGTTCCCCACTGCTTTCTCCCCAGCATCTGCCAATCACCTGCCACCCCCGAGGAGCCTGACAGGATTATGGCCTAGATGAACCAGCTATCTCTCTGTCCAGGGGCATAGTTTCTCCCTGTGCCTGCGACAAAGGCTTTTAATCATTCTTTCTTTCTGCGCTGGTGTCAGCCACAAATCCCAGCAGACTCATTAAAATGTGCACCTGTCAAGGAGCGCATTGTCAGGAGGATTCACTGGCAGCTGGGACTCGCTGCTGCCTCCACCTGGAGAGGGGTCTGACCCTGCAGAGGTGCCTTTGGCCTGAGTCCCCTTCATCTTTACCCTCAGGAAGCTTGGGGCCAGCAAAGGCCAGGGCGCTGTCAGGGCTCTGAAAGCTGGAGAGAAGGAAAGACAGTGAGAGGAGAAGGTACCTGCCCACCTGAGTCCCTCCTCTTTCTGCAGCCTCCTCTGCCAGACTTCAGAGCCAAGAATGCCCCTGTGAGTACAGCCCTGGCTGTTTGAGTTAGCAAAAGAGATTGATGGAAATGAGCTTCTGCCCCAGGCTCTTGCTGACCACACAGTGATTTCAAGATGATTTTCAATTTTTTTCTGCACTGGGACCTTAGATGTTCAGATGGGCCAGAAATGAAGGCTGTGTGGGTGGAACAAGCCACTTGCCAGGCCTCTGACCCTCCTGAGCCTCGGCAGTGAAGAGGGGACAATACACTGCCCTGCCTGCCACCAGATCATGTGAAGAAGGCAGAAGTGATGGGAGATCACTTCATTTGAAAACATTGTCAATGTACAAAACAATAGAAATCACACATATAATCAAAGAAGAAATGCCTTATACTGCCACAGATTTTATACTGATTATAAATAAGCGATCAAACAGAATCTGTGCTGCATTATTTTGTAATTTATTCAGTTAAACACTTTTTGCTTGCATTATATTCATTTGTAGCAAATTCATTTGCTTGCATTATATTTATTTGTAGCAATGTGATTAGCATAATGCAACCTTGTAACCTATAAGATTAGTTTTATTATGGGACTCTGGTGACATCATTTCAGAAGAAAGACAGAGAAGGACAAAAAAGAAGCAGAAAGAAAAATAGAAGGAGACAAGAAGAAAAGAAGGAGGGAGAGAGAAAAGAAAGATAAGACAGAATGGGGTAGAGGAGAGAAGGAAGGAAGGTAGAGAGGGAAAGAGAGGGAGGGACAGAAACACATGGAGAGACAGAGGAAGATTCAAAGGCAGGAAACAAGAAAAGTCATGGTAAGTTCTCTGAGGGCCAAGGTCACATCTCATTTGTTATCTTCTCTACAGCACTTACACAGTGACTGGCATGTACTGTGTGCTATCTAAGTATCTGCTGAGTTGCATCGAACCATTCCACTGGGGACAGAGGGAAGAGGAAAAGAGAAGTAGAGAGAAAACTAGAGAAAGAGACGAAGATAGAGGTAGAAGGGAAGGAATAGACACTGGGGGGGAAAGCATCTAAGTGGAGTGGAGGCTAAATGAAAGAAAGGTAGAGAAGGAAGAAAGGGAAGGATAAGAGCGAGTAGAGGGGTGGTGATAGAGCAAGGAAAGGAGGAGGAGAAAAGAGGGAGGAGGGTGGACAAAGCCGTTTATTCAGGGTCTGGCGAAGTCAATCCGAGAATGGAATAGACTCACAGATTTGGAGCTGCTGTTAGGCCCAGTTCCTTGTGGGAACATGTCTCAGAAGCCACCCAGCACCTTCCTGTTTCAGCTCCGCATGGTCTGAAATGAAGGCTCCCCAGCACAGAGAAACCATGTCCAAAATGCTGCTTCAGAAGGCACCCAGAAAGTGTCTTCGCAGCTCCACAGCCGCTTGCAGGGGTGATGTGGAAATGTCTCCAAGAGATACCTGGACCAGATGCCGGAAAGAGACCTGGAAATATCAGGTCCCCAATTTTCAAACTGCTGCCCTGTGGCCAGGGACAGTGTCCCTGCTCTGGGGAGATGAGACAACCACTGCTGGGATCCGTCTCCCTGCCTCTTGCCTCAACTTAGAGCAGTGTTTGCTAATCTCTCTCGCATTAAGAACAGGGAAAAAGAAAAGAATCAGGGCAGCCTCATCTTACAATCTGGTAAGAGGAGAGAAGCATCTGTGTATTGGGTTTCTGTCATGTGCCATTTGCTTCACAAATATCATGTCATGTAACATGCACAATTCTTTGAAGAATTGTTACTGTATTTATTTTCATGAATGCTCTCACATAAGTCCCTTCAGGATACAGAGGCCACTGTGTCACCCAGGTTCTCACCAAGAGGTAGATATTACCTAAACTTTGTGAGCTCAGGTTCAGAGACCCTGCTCATGCACCTCCTTTGCCAAAGCTAATTTGGCATCATTCTCTATCCAAACTGCTCTCCAACCAGTACAAGTTTTGCCAGTTCCACGAAGCTCCACCCAGGCACCCATTCTTGGTCTGCATCTTCTCACTGCCTATAGTCAGGGTGAGTCTTTGGCATTGGGCATCTGCCATCTGTTACTCAGGTTGTCTAATTATTCTTGTGCACACAAGTCTATCTCATTTGTGTTTACAAATTTCTTATGGGTCTCCAACACTATAAAACAAGCCAGTGCTCTAATTTTACAGATGAGAAAACTGAGGTTCAGAAAGTCCTGTGAAAACTTAAGTGGGTCATGCAACCAGTAAATTTTGGCTCCAAGAATGATCTTTTATCTGCACTCTGTTTTTAATAGACAACAGCCAAAGGAAGTCAATACAAACAAACACAACAACTATCTAACTATAAAGATGTGGTACTGCAGAGAGAAGATTGTCTGGTTTCTCTTTACAAAAACTTTAAAAGACAGAGTGAATACTTCTCTGTATGGGAAAGCTAAGATGAAATTCTACTTAAAAAATCTCCAGACTATTGTGAATAGTGCCGCAATAAACATACGTGTGCATGTGTCTTTATAGGAGCATGATTTATAATCCTTTGGGTATATACCCAGTAATGGGATGGCTGGGTCATATGGTACATCTAGTTCTAGATCCTTGAGGAATCGCCATACTGTTTTCCATAATGGCTGAACTAGTTTACAATCCCACCAACAGTGTAAAACTGTTCCTATTTCTCCACATCCTCTCCAGCACCTGTTGGTTCCTGACTTTTTAATGATCGCCATTCTAACTGGTGTGAGATGGTATCTCATGGTGGTTTTGACTTGGAATCAACCCAAATGTCCATCAGTGACAGACTGGATTAAGAAAATGTGGCACATATACACCATGGAATACTATGCAGCCATAAAAAAGGATGAGTTTGTGTCCTTTGTAGGGACATGGATGCAGCTGGAAACCATCATTCTTAGCAAACTATCACAAGAACAGAAAACCAAACACCGCATGTTCTCACTCATAGGTGGGAACTGAACAATGAGATCACTTGGACTTGGGAAGGGGAACATCACACGCCGGGGCCTATCATGGGGAGGGGGGAGGGGGGAGGGATTGCATTGGGAGTTATACCTGATGTAAATGACAAGTTGATGGGTGCTGACGAGTTGATGGGTGCAGCACAGCAACATGGCACAAGTATACATATGTAACAAACCTGCACGTTATGCACATGTACCCTAGAACTTAAAGTATAATAATAAAAAATTAAAAAAATAAAAAAATTTTAAAAAAAAGTAGTGCAGCACTTTCTTATGAACATAGACATGCTCTTGGCATATCGCCTAGCCATACAACTCCTACAGGAGATTTTATTTTACCCAATTGAAATAAACACTTATGTTTACCTAAAAAAAAAAAAAAATCTCCAGACTGCAAAATATGATGTTCCAGTCTTTCTCTGGCTTGTGAAAGAGTGACTCTCCTGGTGTTTCCTGCAGTGCTATTCTAGGTCCTGGCATTGCCTGGGGCGGTCACTGGCAGCGAGTGGAAAATACTGCGGCTCATCCCAGCACTCCCAGAGATGTTGAGGTCCCAGGGGCTGCACTGCCGGAGAGCCACTGCCAATTTCATAAGGTTTATTTCCCCTCATTGCTTCATCCCTTATGGTTATCTGCCTAAAAGCTAATTTAAAAATGCATCTGCGTCCTTAGGAAGACACTGCAGATGAATTCCAGAGCTGTAACTTTCTTCCTCTTCCTCTCTGACAAGGCATTGCACAACGCACTGACTGAAGGACCTGACTCAGCTACTCACATTGGGCTTTCATGGCTTCAGAAACTGATAATTCCAGAGCTTTGTCCAAGACTTACCCAGACAAATTTTTAAAATGATCGTCCCAGTAAGCAGCTCTTCTGCTGCTTAAAGCTAAAATACAATCATGCCTTTCTCTCTGTATCCCTCTCTCCATTCAACCCAAGTCCCCCAAATGTTCCCACCAAGCCTCCATCCCTTTGCTTTGGGGCATCCTCCCCTTCACTGGTTCTCTGTCTCCAGACCCCTCTGACACCTCTGGGCCCTGCCAGGGGTTCTGGCTGACCCACACTTGCACTTGCCCTATGCTCACAGTGGGCCTGCAAGGGGGCACCACATCCTCACTTTATAGGTGGAGACAAAGAGGCTCAGAGAGGCTGAGGATGCAGCCAAAGTCACCCACTGGTGAGAGGCAGAAATCAGACTTGAAATTGGATCTTCGGACTCCAGATCCACAGGGAGCTGAACCTGGGTTCCTTCCACTTCCGACGTTCATGATTCTGTGATCCTAACACTGGTTCTTATTCCATGAGGGTGAAATTGCCTGGTTTTCAGGATTTAGAGCGACCTTATCTCATAGCTCCGGGCTTCTCTACTTCTTGAACTACATTCTCCTGTCCCCTCCAGCCTGGGGTCTGGGTCTGGCCAGAGGCAGGACCTACCTGGTGATCTTAGGAAGCTCCAGGCCTGAAAAAAACTCAGGATCAGGTCCAAGTAACTGCATTTTTGGACTGTCGGCCTTTGGGAAGCAGGAAGACAGTGAGGGAAATACTGGTGATTTTCATAGAGGATTTTGAACCTTGTCTGATGGAGATAATGAAGCTCCCGCCCCCTCACATGTGTAGCCCATTTCGCTGCTGGTGAATAATGCTAAGTCTCTCTTGTCTTTGCAGATCCTGGCCTGCTCTTGCACACGTATCTCAAGCCCCACACCCCAGATCCCTGGATCATAGATTTATCTAAGCCTCCAGAGCCTCCACTGGCTCATGGCCTGAGAATGGGATTTGTCTGGCAATCAATCTTTTTCAGCAGTGCTGAAGATTTAACCTCATGGAAGAGAGTCTAAGGTAAAAAAACCAAAGCCAGCTTCTGCCAGGTGAAACACCTTGTGCCTCTCTCAGGCATCTATCATGCTCCTGCACAGCCCAGGCTCAGCCTGGGTCCTCTGACTCTCATCAGGGCACTTGCAGACAAGGAGCCACCATTCAGCTTCACAGAGAGGCCACATTCTTGCTCTAGTTTAGAAAGAATCCCAGACTGTAATGGAAAAGGATCGACGTGGGAGAAAGAGGTTTGCTCACTTTCTGACTTGTTCTCTCTTGCTCACCTAAATCTCTGTCTTCAGACATTGCCCTCAGTGCTGTGAGGAGGCTTGATGCACAACTGGGGCCCTCTGCACCAATTCTCCCCTGGGCAGACACTTGGCAATGTCTGGGTTTGCTCAGGGACTCCTCCTGCTACTGAAGCAAGTGTTCCTTCCAGGACCCTGTAAATAAAGAAGGCACGCCTCCTCTGCATGGACTCCTGGTGCCACATGTCCCATGAGTCAACAGATATATATGATATTTACTTGGAGCCAACACAAGATTCTGTTCTCCCAACTCTTGGTCATGAGCGCTGTGTCCTATAGGCTGCATGCTCAGCTTTGTCTCTTAGTTGAACTGGGAAGTCTGTAATTGTTGTCCACAGCAATGCATGTCTGGAGCACACATTATTGAACCCTGCAGACTTGGGTTTGAGTTCTCTCTCTGCAGTTTATTAGCTAGATCACCCAATAAAATCACTGTCACTCTAAATCTGTTTCCTTAACTTTAGAAATAGTTTAATTATACCAATTTTATGAATAATGTTCTAAGAATTAATGAGGAAATGCATATAAAGCCATCACCACAGTGCCCCATAAGACGTAAAAATAGAGTAATGCCCATCCTTGCCTTCAGGACCTGGTCCCTGTCTTTGGGGACAAAACAGTGGCTCCCAGGAGGAAGTGAAGAGGAACACCACAACCTCAGCCCAGCCCCGTGCTTCTCCATCCCAAAGGCTCTGATGAAAGGTGTTTCTATTTGCCAAACTCCTACCTTGACATACGCTTGTCACAGGACTCTATAGGCTGAAGTAACACGGGTGGTATAATACATTGTCCTATAACTCTCTGTTTCCTTCTTTATCAAAAGGAGCAGCTGTAGAATTAAAAAGATGCTGTTGAATTGTCTAGAAGCTACTTTGTCAGCTGGGACCCACCTCTCTGATGCTGATAAAAGGGTCTAGCCAAGCAGTGGGTATCTGCTGCTCTTTGAAGAAAGAAGAAGGTTACCAAGTAGGAGGATGTGCATGCATTCTGTCTGCAGGTCTCACTTCTTATCTCTCTCCTATTCTCTTCTTTCAAGCATGCTTCATGACAATCATTGGTTGTTGCTCAAGAAACATCCTTGTCACCATGGACAATGGAGATTCTTTTATGCTATCAAGAGCTTGGTCCTCTTAGAATGGGTTAAGGAACAGCCAGAGGGATGGAGGCAGGCCTGTGTTGCAAATGTGGCTGTCTTTATGTGAGAATCAAGGCAGGAGAGGAGAGAGTGGGAGTAAGAAAGACCAGCCTCAGTGCTTCCAAATATCAGTGTCTGTTTATATGCAAACACATGCCGTGGATCTTGGAGATATTTACTCTGCCTTGTCATTCCTAATTCCCCTTTCCACCAAATAACACTGACACACACACATATACAACATACACACACGGGCACACATACATAAACACACAAATGTGTGCATCCATATGCATATACACACACCCACATATACACATACATACATATACATACTTATGCATGCACATGTGCACACAAATACATACATGAGCACACATACCTAAGTGTGCACATAAACACACACATACTGAGCACCGATCCCATTTAGGAAGTGAACAAACGTTTAACAGTAAACATGAACTGTAAACCAAACGCTGAGAAGAGCTGGAGGAATGCAAAGTTGAGTAAAAAAATGATTCCTGCCCGATATAGTTTGGCTGTGCCCCACCCAATTCTCATCTTGAATTGTAGTTTCCATAATCCCCAAGTGTCATAGGAGGGACATAATTTAATAATAATAGCGGTTACCTCCACGCTATTTTCATGTTAGTGAGTGAGTTCTCATGAGGTCTAATGGTTTTATAAGGGACTTTTCCCCCATTCTCTCTGCACTTCTTGCTACCGCCAAGTGAAGGACATGTTTGCTTCCCCTTCTGCCATGACTATAAGTTTCCTGAGGCCTCCCCAGTCTTTATTAGCAGCATGAGAAAGGACTAATACACTCCCCACAAGGCTTTTAAAAAGAACTGGAAGATAAATGCACAGGTAATTGACAAGCAAGGTGATATGGCACATACTAAAATGGAAGCTTGGGACAATTTTGGAGACAAGCAGTATGTGTAGAACTGGAGTCAGAAGAACAGCCTCAGCCACCGGCTCACTGCACAGCCTCAGGATGGGCCTTTAGCTTGCTGTGCTGTGCCCTCATCCATAAAGTGTGGATGAAGAAACTTGCCTCAGAAGGAGGCTCAGAGGAGCAAACAAACACTACGTCTAAAGGTTGAAAAAATAAAAGACTGTTATTACAAAATCCACAGAGGTATCAGGAAAATGAAATTGAAGAGGGCATGACCAAGATAGTCCTGAGAGCCAGCAGATGAAGTTCAGCAGAGATGATACACAGGCCAAGAGAGAATACTGTGAAGAAAGCAGGTGGAACACACTGCCAGCCTTAGGGCACCAGCAAGAGGGGTGTGCAGGGCATTAGGGAGCAGCCAGGAGACGGATCTAGAAAGCAGGCTAGGGACAGATAGCCTGGAGATCTGGAGAGCACAGCTGAAAAGCCCACACTTTCCCTTGCAGGTAGTGAAGCTGGTTAGAGAAGTTGGAGCAGGCCTCACTGGCTGGAGTCTGCATTCCACAGAGTCATGTTCCATCCCCCTGATGGTCCCACCTGCAGCCCAGGGATCACTGTCCTCAGTATCTTCATCTGTGAAAGAAAAGCAGTGTTCTGGGTGACTTGGGGTGTCTTCTGCCTCTCAGTTTTGGCCCCCGTTCAGCTGCTCTCAGGAGAGCCTCACAGGCCCATTATTTCTCACTGTCTTAAAATTTTCCACTGAAGAATCTGCCACGGTCTATTATTTAAGGTTACTGGACATTTAAGTTGAATTCTCATATACTGCTAATTGGAGCACAAAAGGGTACAGCCACCTTAAGGAGCAAATGGGCAATACTTATGCTGAAGTTACTTAACCTAGGAGCGTCCAACTTTTTGGCTTCCCTGGGCCACACTGGAAGGAGAAAGATTGTCTTGGGCCGTGCATAAAATACACCAACACTAACAATAGCTGATGAGCTAAAAAACACACAAAAAAAACTCAGTGCTTTAAGAAAATTTACAAATTTGCATTGGGTCATATTCAAAGCTATCCTGGCTGCATGTGGCCTACGAGTTAGACAAGCTTGACTTAATCTATGGCCAACACTTTTACTCCAAAGTATGTATATGAAAGAAAGCTTACACATATACCAACCCTTTGTACCATAAAACTATCTTTCCATGCATTTTTTTAAATTTACTCACTAACATGTTTTATTCCTATTTTATAGATGAGAAAACTAGGGCCAAGGGAGGCTAAGGCAATTTCCTGGCTCGCATTGCAGTGTGTGACAGAGCTAGGGTTTGGGGACACCTCCTATTCTCAGGGAGTCTCAACTGCCAGTCCCAGCCTGGCCACCTCCAACCACAGAGGCAGCCTGTGTGTGCTCATGACTCACTACCCTAAAAAGGCGAAAGAGGTCTCTCATCAGGAAGGAGAAACTCCAGTGTGGCTGCTCCAGCTGGTGTCACCAGTGCTGGTGACATTGCCTGCAGTTGCCCAACACCAGGGAAGAAGACAGTTTTTATCCAGGTGTCCTGACAAGCGTATGGACACATTCTGAAAATGTACAAGTGGCATATGAAGCCTTCCTCTCTCACTTGGTGTCCAGCACCTCTTACCTACAGTTGAGCTGTGGCTGGACCCCATGAGAGTCTCAACAAGGCTGCCCTGAGGCCTGCCCCAAACGGTGTTTCTTAACACATTTTAGAAAGAAGGAAACTGCGCCTCAGAGAGGCAGAATCTGCATGCCCACCTCCAAGCCTGAGGTTGCCATGGAGAGTGGAAATAATCCCAGTAGTAATGGGTTGCTGAGTGCTGACCAAGTGCTCCCTGCCTGGCCACCTCTTGGCCTTAGAGTTTCAGGCACCTCTGCTACCTCCTAGGAGGTAGTATGCTGACAGAGGAGGCTCTGGAACCTCCAGGCAGTGGTTCTTGAGGGAAAGCCAAGCACTGACAAGCTAATCCCATTAAAACCTACCGTGGGGGTGAATTCATCTGCATGAGGAGCAAGCCTCAGAGGCACTATAATTATGCAATTGTGTGTGTTGGGATACAGGGGTTATGGAATTTAAGACAGAGCCAGCTGCCTGGTTGCCAGTTCAAGCATGTGTTAGCAACCAGGGAAGGAGAGAGGCCTGCACCAGGAGACTCGGTTAAAACCACACAGTGCAGGATCAGGAGGACCTCTGCCTCCTGCAGTGCCGGTGCATGGCCAACAGCTTTGGTTGCCTTAGGTGGTGGAATCAGAGCGCTCCGGACACATGAGCAGTGCTGGGATCAGGCAGTGCTGGGCAGTCTGGAGCATTTTCTACTTCTTTCTGCCTTACTAGCTCTTGTTTTTGTGATCTTGTGGGCTCCTCTCCAGCTGGCCTTCCACAAGGAACTCTCCCTGTGAGAACTGTCATTATTAATGAAGGAGTGATTCAATTTGTCTGACAAAGGCTCCACCAGGATGGTAAGGGACCCTGTTGGGCTGATCTGAGGTTTTCAGAAAAGTTGAGATGGCCTTTGTTTCTCTAATGTAGTGGCAAATAAGTTAAGGAGAGAATGAACAAGAGAGAGAGGCAGCAGGTGCAGGCGTGTTCACAAGCATCTCTGTGTTCACAGAGACCGTGTTCTCCAGTTTGCAGCTCTTCCTGTGCTTCTGTGTTGGTGACTGCAGTTCTCTGCTGATGGGCTCACAGCTGATCTATGAGCCTATGTGACTCTCTGCAAGGTGGCCCTGCCCTCCCTCCTCAGAGCACATGCAGCATACAGGGGCACAGGCTGGGAGCTCACATGGGGTGCAGGGTCACACACCCCTGCCACTGAGGGTCACATGCTGTGGGGCCACCTCAGCCGAGCACCTTCTCATCTCTTGGGCTGAGATCCTGGGGCATGTGTCAGTGCCCAGGTTACAGATGGAAACCTGAGGCCCAGTGACTGGGCCAGTAGTGAGGGGGCCCCCACCCCAGACCTCGGAGCTCCGGGGTCCATACCTCTAACTAGCATGCACGTTACCTCCAGATATGCAGGCAAACCGGCCACCCACTCTCCCAAAAACAGCTGCAGGGGGTGCCTTCTCATGGGAATAAGGTGCCCTCCTGATAACTCACGTTTCCCACAATCCCCCTCCCCTGGACTGTAGACTTCCTGCTCGGCACTTCCTCTCATCTGAGCATCAGTCCCCAGTGTGCCTGCTCCTCATCCTGAATCTCTCACAGTGCCTGACTCCTCTAACATCCTGGCCTCTCTTCTCTGCCACAGCGATTGGAGAGGCTCGTGAGTGAGCCCGGTTGCTCTGGTCTTTGGCACCAGGGAGCCATTTGCTGATCCCCTGATGGGCAGGGTCCCTGTCTTCATGCCGCCTGTGCATGTCCCCCTGAGGCTGTGTGCTCTGTGTTGAGGACCACTGTTGATTAGCATGATGTGAGGAGTCAGCTGGAGGCCTGTCTCCTACTGGGCTGTAAGCTCCTTCAGGGCAGGAGCAGTGCCCAGGTGGCTCCTCTCTCCAGAAGTTCTCAACACCATACTTGCCCCAGCATGAGCAGTTTTCCATGTGGGCCAGCGACCACTTTTCTCTTTGCTCAAGAAGTGTAAGCATTTGTCCGGACAGCCCATCACTAGTGACAATTTCATTAACCGCAGAGCCACGTGTGATGGCAGGTGAGGGTCAGTCCCTGTGTTTGCTCTCTCAGCCTTGGCTGTGGGGGAAGCAGGTGGAAGTGGAGGAGTACCCACCACAGTGGTTTCTCATGGGAGCCACAACAGACATCCCAGCAAGGTGAAAATGGAAGACACGTTCCCAAGACACGTGCGACCTCAGTGGCAGCAACTGTCAAAAGATAGCACTATAACAAGTTGAGCTTAAAGATCTTAATTGGCTTTTGTTCAAGATTATAGAATCAGGCAGCCCTCAGGACCAGAACAGGTTCAAAGAACTCTGGCCAGAAGCATGGTCAGGCAGCATCCAGGGCAGAGACCGGAATTGCGGTGTGGGGCCTCATAGGTTCCAGCCTTGCTTGAACTCACTGGCCATAGTGGATGCCTCAAGCTCAGCCCTCCTGCATATGAGGACAAAGCTCAGTTTCACTTAGCGTGAATGGTTCCATATTGGTTTGGTCTGTTGGACCAGTATAGGAGCTGAGTCCAACTCAACAGCCTGATTAAAAGGTCATTTAACACAACATGGAAGAAATGGCGGGGGATGGGGTATTTATCTCAAAGGATGTCTCATTCAACTCAGCTGAGAAGTCCTGGACTTGCTTTATTACATCTTTGTTACCCAGAAGGTAGAAAATGACAGAGGACTAAAGAGGAAGATAAGATTGGTGACGTGTACATGTCAGGGACCACAAGGGCATTTGAGATCATGCAGCCCCAGGAGGCCCCTCCCCATTCTCCCTGCTCAGTTCACAAGAGCCCCATCCTCCCCTCAGCACCCCTGTTTCCCTCACTCCTCTTTGCTTCACCTTGAGGTCCAGGACTGTCTCCAGCTAGCATTGAGCTTCAGGCTGGCCTCACTAATAACCCTCCTGACTCCTTCTCCCAGTGTAGCCTCAGGGGAGCTGCGCTCCTCTGAGTTGAAGTTGCAGTGGTGTGCCATCCTTTCGAGTGATAGGCAGCTCTTGCTCTGCACTCAGCACGTGGAACCAAGTTCAGACCTAACTTCAAGCCCAAGTGCTGCCTCTTCTGAGCTCTGTGAGTGTGTAATATGAAATGACCCTGGCCTTCAGTTTCTTCATTGAGTATGTATGAGACAAATGTATAAAATGTTTGCTAAGGGCCATGGATACAATGTGAACTTAATAAATTAATTTGTTTAGTCAGTGAAATGTGCGGGCCACTTGCTTTATTCTAGGAACAATGTCAGCTGCCAGAGATGCAGCGGGAGCAGGAGAGGCACAGTTCCTGGCATGGCTTCATTGCATGGGAGGGGGTGGGGGCAATCACTAAGTGCACAGGCAGGCACAGCACAGTCCTCAAATCCAGGGGAGGAACCAGGGAGCTGTGGCCCTAAGAAGTAAGGCTGAGAGCAGATCTTGTTCAGAAGAAGCCCATCCCAAGGGAGTGTCATTCAAGACATACCCCAAAGGCTGAGAAGGAAACAACGCCCTCAAAGTGCAGGGAAAGAGCATTGCAGGTAAGGCCCTGGTGGAAGAGCTGTGGGTTGAGGAGAAGGCAGGTAGGGTGGCCACTGTGGAGAGGCACAGAGGCGGGGAGAAGCTAGACTGGGCAGGTCCTTGTAGACCAGGAGAGTCCTAAGTGTAAGGGAAGCAGAGAGTAGGGCAAGCTGGAAGCCAGTGCTCAGCAGGCTGGGCAGGGCTTGGGACAGGAAGGGAAGGCAGGCATTGGGTCCTTCTGCCAGGGTACATGCAAGACACAAGGAGGCTTGGATCTGACTGGTGGCAAAATGGGCGAAGACCCTGAATAGTTTCAGGACATATTTTAATTATAAATAACAGGACTTCATGACAGAGCTCAGGAGAGAGAAGAAGCATGGGTGACTTCCAGACTGCAAACTTGAGCAATAGGTAGTTATGGGTATAATTTATCTTAAATGGGGAAGACTTGGGGGAGGAGAGGGTGCATTGTGGGGTTGTGAGGTGAAGGAGTGCATCGGTGCATCGTGGCAAGGGGGTGCATTGTGGTGATGGAGGCTGCAGTGTGTTGGGGGATGCATTATGATGGGTGGGGTGTGCTGTGAGGAGGGAGAGTACATTTTGGCGGAAGGAGAGTGCAGTGTGTTGGTGAAAGGTGCATTGTGGTGTGTGTGGGGTGCTTTGTGGGGTGGGGAGTGCATTGTTGGGAAGGGTACATTATGCGGGGAGGGTGCAGTGTTGTGTGGGAGAAACAGGTTTCTGGGGGACGGTGCGGTGTGATGGGGGTGTGTTTGGACCTGGGCCAGCAGAGCGTGGAGGCCAACTGGAGGGAAGAGCTTGGGATACAAAAGTAGGGGACACAGCTGGCAGGGTCTGCGAAGCCTGGGGAGGCAGGAAGCGGGCAGCCATCCAGGAGGAAGGTGTGAGAAGGGAAAGTGTGGCCAGGACTGACTTGGGGGAACTGGGGCCTGCTGAGGTCTGCAGGAAAAGGTGTGTCAACCACAGAGACTAAGAAGCAGCAAAGCGGCCGGGAAGCCAGCAGGGCCAGGGAGTGGGGCCCCAAGCCCAGGATGGAAGATTCTGGGAGGAGCCTTGGCTGTGGCTGAGACCCCTAGATCCAGGGCTGAAATGTGAGGGATGCCTGCATGGGCATAGAGGAGGTGGTTGCTTCCCCAGAGCAGCCTGGGGCGAAGACTGAACCATGTGGCGAGGGAAGGCAGCCCCAGAGCTGCTTTGGAAAGCCTTTCTATGAAGGGGAGAGGAAAACAGGGCAACAATTGAAAAGAGATGCAGAATCCAGTGGAACTTTTGTTTTACGGGGTGTGGCTGCAGTAAGTCTGCAAAGAGGGTGCCCAAGCAAGGGCTGAAATCAGTCTTAGAGAGGAGTGAGGCCCCCTACACCCCAACACCAAGTGAGGTTGTTGGGAGGCTGGGGAAGATTCTGGTGTGTCTGGATTTTCTGATGGGAACTGGGGCTCTTCCACTGACAGTTTGTGCATCTCCAGAGAAATGTGGCCTGTCCACCACACACACATCCAACACCGCCTTCACTGTCACTACTAGCTGGGTGCAGGACTGACTTAGGGCTCAGTAATTCTGAAAGCACCACTGCAAAATTACAACTGAGCATGACATCTGACTCAACCAACTCCATCTTGCTTCTAACCTCCAAGCAGTCCTTGTTCATTCCTGGGCGTAAACTGAACTAACTTTGGGTGGAACTTAGTTTATTGTTTATGGTTTGAAACAACGATAATAACAGTCCTTTCCCAAAACAAACCCCCTTCTTTCCTGAAGAATAAACTACTTTTGTAGGACTAACATATTAGCCAAAAGATTAGAAATTATGGTTTAGTAGTCATGCAGCTGGGGACTGCAAGATTCTAAAACTCCCCAAATTGCTTCTGGGGATCACATCACTGTTGTAAAATGTAAGATCGGTGCCTGAGATATTTTGCAGACCCTGAGCTTGATGGATCAGCAGGCACCACCCAGATGGATAAACAGGTTCATCTGGTCTTGGGTCATTGATCAGTTCCCCTTCCCAGGAACTGACCCAGCACAAGAGGACAACCTAAACTCCCTAGGATTTCCTTTCCTGACCAATCAGAAATCCTGATTCACTGGCACCCCCCTACCCCCCAAATTATCCTTAAAAACTCTGATCTCCAAAATCTCAGGGAGACTGATTTGAGTAATAATAAGCTACTTGGGAGGCTGAGGCGGGAGAATGGCGTGAACCCGGGAGGCGGAGCTTGCAGTGAGCCGAGATCACGCCACTGCACTCCAGCCTGGGAGACACAGCAAGACTCCGTTTCAAAAAAAAAAAAAAAAACTCCAGTCTCCTGCACAGCCCGTTCTGTGTGAATTAGCCTTTCTCTACCGCCATTCCCCGTCTTGATAAATGACTCTGTCTAAGCACCGGGCAAGGTGAACCCACTGACGGTTACAATTCTAGGGCTTTTGCCCTCAACAATTCAGTACTGACTCCTGAATGTATTCCAGGCCAGATGCAGGAACCCTCGAGGCGCGATTCCCACGGGGAAGCCACGGGTCTGAAGCCGGTGTGCAGCGCTGCGGGGCAGCAGGGGGCGCGCCAGGCGCGGGGAGCAGGAAGCCACAGCCGTGGTTTCCGCCGTGGTTGGAGTTCGTCCCACGAGACCGGTAGTGGCTTCCTATCATCTAGAGGTGGTGGGCCTGATCCTCACCCAGCCCCACCCCAGGAATAGCAGCGAAATAATAAAAGTTCCATAAACAGCTGGGCTGTGGCCGAGTGTGAACCCAGGCCTGGGGAGAGCACGGCGGGAAAGTCATAGGAAAACAGCCACACAGCCGGCCCTGCCACGGTGGACCCTGCCCTGCAAGCTGCCGGCCCAGGGGACCCCTCGCCTTGCAAGGAGTCCACAGGCTGGAGGGCGAGGTGGGTTCACGGCCCCGGTGGGGGGTCATCCCCAGGTCGGAAGGGACTGGCAGAGGGGCGGTGCCAGGACCTCCAGGCAGGAGACGGCCCTGGACCACCCAGGCCAGCGCAGAGCCTTGGCGCTGGTCCTTCAGAGCCAGGACGGAGCCGTGATGGGAGGAGATCGGAGGACGCTGGGCCACAGGCTTTGAGACAAGGGAGGAGCCAGGACCCGAAGGGTAGAGGAAGGCAGGAAGCCAGGCTGCCCCAGAGCCTCTGCAGGAACCAGCCCTGCGCGCGCCTGGATTTTAGACCCTTTAGACGCTGACCTCCAGAGCTGTAGGATAATATATGTGTGCTGCTTCAGCCATTCAGCGTGTGGTCATTGTTATGGCAGCTCTAGGGAGCTGATATGGCGAGATGCGGCGGTATGGAGGAAGGAGCACTGCCATGTCAGATACGTCTAGTTTCAATAATGCGATGAAAGGAGCCTGGGAACCCAGGGCCTGGCGAGTGGCTTTTAACTGTTTTCGTGTGTGTTAAATTGCCTAGACACAGATTAAAGTTTGCTCTCGTTTTCTTGCCTGCAGGAACTGCACAGAATGCACATTGGAAACCATGGTGATTTGATATACGCTGCCATGTCCGCTCTGTGACTTCTTCCCCACCGGATTCACAGCAGCGGGACCTAAGGTAGGCTCCAGCCACTGCTGCACCAGAGGCCATCACTGCCTCCCAGGCTCTGGCTGTGCCTCTGCTCCTGGAGCTCACCCAGCCACAGCCTCCACCTCCAGGGAACCTTCCGGAGTTTGCACTGGCCCTAGGTTCCTTCCCACGGGAGAGAGGAAGCCCAGCTGGACCCACGTGGCTTACTGTGAGATCAGCCAGTATGGCCTGCCCTGGGGAGGAGATCAAGAGGGTGGAGGACAGCACAAAATGCCAGAAGGGAGAGGCTGGAAGAGGAGGAAAGGGGAGGAAGGTGCCACTGTCCCCTCTGGGTCCTTTTCCGGAGAAGTTGTGGAGAAGGAGGGAGGGGGGAAAGGAGAGAAGAGAAGGGAGAATGAGATGGAGAAGGAAGGGCATGCCAGAAAGTCTCCGGAAAGAAGGGGTGAGGCCCAATGGCTCAGGCCTGTAATCACAGCAAGTTGAGAGACCAAGGCGGGCAGATCACTTGAGGTCAGGAGTTTGAGATCAGCCTGGCCAACATCGTGAGACCCCATCTCTACTAAAAATACAAAAATTAGCTGTGCGCAGTGGGACATGCCTGTAATCCCAGCTCCTCAGGAGGCTGAGGCAGGAGAATCTGCCCAGTCTGATGACTCCACCAGTCCTGACGTGGCCAAGGTTTTCCTTGCTTGGTGACAAGGGAAGGATGCAGGATGTAGAAAACTCGAGAGCCTTTCCGGTTCCAGCCCTGCCCAGGAAATGTCAAAAGCATTGAACATTCCACACTGAGCTGTTTAGGGGGCACCACAGGACGCTTAGATAAGAGGGGTCCTTAAGCATCTGGCTCCTCCATGCCACCCTCCTTGCCTACACAGCCCCACTCCCTATATAGGCCACATGTTTCTCTCCTGTTTTGATGGGGCAGTAGCATGCATTCACCCTGTCCAGTATGGTTTCATTCTTGACCCCCATGACCATTCCTGATGGCCTCACACTCCCCTGCCCCTCACCAGCAGGGATGGGTGGGAACAGCCCCTCCCAGGACCCATCCCACTCAAGGGCCCACTCCTGTGGCTGCCACACTCATCCCAGACCCGGAGAGGATTTCTGCTCATCAGGACATCCTGTTCAGGGCTGGGGATGCCAGCCCATGCACAGGAGGCTGTGGCCTCAGGGAGGGAGCTCTGTCTCCTCTCAGGGCTGGACAGTTACAGGGGAGGGGAGGAGGGGAGAGGCACAGGAGGCCAGGCAGGTTGCTGGAGAAGCTCAGAGGGCTTCTTCACTGCCCTTCAGAAATCCATGCACTGACCTCCAAGCTCCTGCCCCAGACCTTTTAAATTAGATCTCCAGGGAAAGGAGGAGAAAGGGTCAGAAGTTCTCATCTCAGTACACACAGCCTGGTGTTGCTTATCCTCAGAGGGCCCTGGAAAGGAGAATGAGCTGCTGAGTTGTCTGGGTGAAGGGGACTGGAGGCCAGGGGCTCCCCGGGAGAGGGACAGGTCAGGGCTCAGGGGAAAGAGGAACAGGCTGGGTGGGGCAAGAATTGGTGTCATCCCTCCTCTCCCATGGGCTTACTTTGGGACACGTGCTCCCAGGGCAGCACAGTCTGTCTGCAGTCAGACCCAGGAGGATCAGACGGTGCCCAGAAGATGACACGTTGTCAGCAAACACTCGGAAGATGGCTGGGTGATAAATGAATGGACGGGACACTGAGGAAGCTGTGCCCCTGCTGCCCATCACAGGGTACTGGGGTGCCCCACCTGCCCGCCCCACACTGTGCTAGGTGTTCATGCCAGCCCCTCACCCACCAAGTCACTCCTGTCTCTTGCCGATGTCCCAGAGGATGTGGGGCGAGACCCACCATCCACATGTGCCATGCGCTGGCTCTGTTGAAAAAAAGAAGATCCCTCTGGGTTAGGGAGGGCAGGTGAGAGGACCTGGGGTCTGCACAGGTGGTGTCGGCTCAGGTTCCGCTTCTGCCTGCTAGCTGTGTGTCACGGACAGATCAGCTAATTCTTCTAAATCTCAATTTCCACTTCTATAGAATGCAGGCAACCGCAGCCCTTCATGGGGCTCTTGTGAGGCCTGTTATTTGTCACACATGGAGCATCTCCTAGAATTCTCTGGCTCGCAGTAGGAGCGTAATAACTGTTACTACCCTCATTCACAGATCTCAGAAGAATCCTTGGTTTCTCTTTTATTCTGTTCCCAAATATGCTACCTGCCTCTGTGCAGAGACCTTTGGGGATGGGGAAGCAGGTGAAGGGGGAGCACATGGGCTCTGCCCCACCAAGCTCTCAGACACACCTATTCCCATGCTGGGCTGCTGAGCCATGGATGGTTGCCTGACCAGGGAGGTGCCCATCAGCACACCATGACTGACTGGAATGGAGCTGGGACAGACCTAAGGATGCGGCATTCTACAGATGAGAGCTGAGGCTCAGAGAAATGAGGTGGCCTCAGCCACTCCAGCACAGCCATGCCTGTCTCCAGGTAGGCTCTGCTGTAAGCCATCCCTCCCCACTCCAGCCCTGTTAGCTGGATTCTGTTGTTCTCTCTGTTTTCTGGATAAGGAAACAGACTTAGGGTCGCATGAAAATGAAATCCAGCTCTTCCCAACTCCAAAGCCAGCTGTGACCTTCTGTTGCCTGGGAACTGGCCCAAAGGCACTCTGTGTGCCCTGTCCTCCAAGTGTCACTCATCCTTTCCTGTAAAAAATAGAACAGCACAGAAGCACTCCCATAAACTCACTGCCAGTGGGAAGAAAGCTTCAGAATGCAGGAAAGCTACCCAGCCTCCATGCCAGATGAATCTGAGAATCAGGAAAACTGGGGTTCAAAACCACTTAATGGGAGCCCAAGTCCCAAGGAGCTCTTAAGAGACAAAGAGGAGGCAAGCTCCGGATTCCAGGCATTATCTGATTCCTTCCAAGCATGACCCCCAGACCCCAAATGCCAGGCCACCCACAGAGCCCTGATATCCTCCTGTGGACACCCTCCCAGGGAGATGCCCATATTCCCCCAGGGATAAAGTAGCTTGGACACCACAGATGCTGAGGCCGCACAATGATGCTGGAGACTGGATGGGACTGTAAAACATCGAGTTGCCTTTGAGAAGCTCTAGGGTCTGCAGCCCCAGCACCTGCACCTAGATAGGATTTTTTCACCCTGAGCTTTTCTCTGTCTTGCATCCTTGCCGCCTTCCTGCCTATCTTCTCCATCTTCCTGGGAACGGTGTTTGGCCTGCTCACCCATCCACCTCACTGCACATGCCAGGCTCGGTTACTTGCCAACACCATGCAAGCTGTGGGGACACATGGAAGATGCACAACATTTGCTCTCTGTCTACAGGGAGATGGCAGTCTCAGAGACAAAGCCAGACAAATGCCTCTGTTGCTTAAATCAATCATGTCCAACTACATTTGAGGACAAAATAAGAGGGCTGGTCATCTAATAACATAGAAATTAAGAGGAGTGGGAACTCACAGAGTTGTCAGGGCCATCCGCCTGTGCTCAGGCTCGATGCATGATTAAGACTGTACTATGTGGAATGGAGAGGAAGGGTGTGCTCGGCAAGAGGAACAGTAAGTGCAGAGGCTAAGATGTTAAAGACAGGAAACCAGAATGAGGAGTGAGGGCCAGAGTTGGGGCTGGAGAGAAATGCAGCTGGACTCTTATAGTAGGGGTGTGCTTAGCTGTGGTCTGTGCAGGATAGTTTTCGAATAGAGCAGGGAGACATGAATGCCCTGAGATCAAGGGCAGTGGGAAAGTGCCTTGCAGGGAGCCTGGGGTCTGCAGGCGGGCAGAGCAGGGACTAGGAATGGCTGATGGCTGGAATCACTGAGCCACATAGCATGGACTATTACAAGTTCAGCACCTGGACGCTGGCCACTTCAGATCTGTATACACTCAGTTGTAATCCAGGCCTTTACCATTGTCCTCCATATTTCCACCCAGCTTTCTTTTCCATTTCTTGGAGAGCCAGGCCTCCTGGGTTCTGGTGCTGCTGGATTCAGGCCCTGCCTTCAGGCTCATGGCAAGCAGGAGGACAAAGAGAAAAGTAGACAAAAAAGATGGGGAGAAACCATTAGGCCAATACCACACCCACATAAACTCCCAATTCACATGTCTTTTAACATGGCACTGGGTATTCCTGCAGTGGAAATCCACACGTGTTGTGATTACAGCATCTTGTTTCTGAAAAATCTTCACAACCACCACTGTGCTTTGCCCCACATGGCCCTGCTCAGAGGTAACTGTCCATCATCCCTAAAGGAGGAGAGGCTGCCTGATGTTCAGGGAGCCTAGAGGTACTGGCCAAAGTCACATCAATGCCTGTGGATATAGACCCACAGAGCAACCCTGCTCAAACTAGGCCCTGGCCCATCAGAATGCTCTGCCCTGCAAGCCCTGCCATCCCACCACCCACCCCTCTGCTGTGCCTTGCTGGGCTGCCATTGGACTGTGACTGGCCAGCTCTCACTGCCCTGAAACCCATGAGGTAGACGATGGGGCCAGCCCAGCTGTTCTGGGACCCTTCCTGATGCATGCCAACATCTGGGGCCACTTGGGTCCCCAGGAGAATTGTTGAGCACCAGGGCAAGAAGCCTAAGGACCCACACCATCCCTCCCAGGCTCCATCACCCATCACTTCACCTGGGCCTGCATGAGCAGCCTGAACAGGCATGAGAAGCACATGGATGGCATGTCCTGCCCAGGGGGAGGCCCCCCAGGGGAAACAGGCCAGGCTGGAGGATCGTGGGGCTTTACAAACGTCTCAAAGGCAGTGAAAGGAGGACTTTTCCTCAGCCAATAGCACCCCCATGCCAGGATTTGAGCCAAAAGTAGGAGTCAAGACACATGACTCCTTGCTAGAGGGATGCCATTTTTAGGGTGAAAGCTTCCCCCAGTGAAAAAACTATGCCAGGAGGTCAGCTCAGGTCAGCATCTCCAGTGCCAAACTCAAACAGATAGTTGATATCTGCTGATAAATAGTGAAAACTTCAAGGAAAGGAAAGGCCAGACCCATGCCTTCGACATTTATATTCGCATGCCAGAAACTTTTTGCCAAGTGCATAGTTCACCATTCAGAGGTACAAAACTTAACAAGAGCCACAGAAAAGCGGGGTATTCTATAATATCACATAATACATGGTGGACTTGTTAATCACCATATCACATAGGCCAGTGCTCTATGCACAGACTTGCTACAGTGCCCTCTTTTCATTTACTCCAGGGTTTATCTCTACACTAAGTCTCTCCTGGAAGTTTAGTTGCACAGCATCTGAATCTCTTGGTACCAGAAATCCTCCCAGCATCACAAACCTTTTGGAGGAATTATTGCAGATGATGCATTAGTGGTCTATTGCTGTGTGACACATTTCCACAAACATACCAACTTTAAACTCCTTGCAGTCATCATCTTGCAGTTTCTGGAGGGGAAGAAATCTGGGCTCCCCTGGGTTCTTTTCCTTAAGAGGTCTTATGAGCCTTCAGCCAAGATGTTGACCAGAGTTGGAGGTCTCATCTCAAAATGTGACTGGGGAGAGATCCACTTCCAAGCTCATGTGGTCTTTGGAGGATTGACATTTCGTGGACTGTTGAATTTTCCACAAGTCCTGCCCACACTTAGGGGAATAGGTGACATGAGGACCTGGATGCTAGGGGGTGGCATCACCAGCGACCAGCAGGCTGGTTGCAGTAGGTGGCCTCTAGATGACCCCAGTGGCCCCTGCTTGCTGGTATTCACAGCCTAGTGCAATTCCCTCTTCTTGAGTAACTTGCTGTGATGTTAGGATCTCTCAGGGTCGAAGGGATGCCACTTCTGTGACAGATATGATTGACTCACATGAGATTATAACATCCTTGTTGACAGCAGACACACCCTTGCCAGCTTGTGTGATGCTAACTGCTACACCATGAGCTGCCCATGTGGCCAGGAACTGAGGGTGTCCTGCAGCCACAGCCAGCAGGAAACCAAAGGAGTCAACATAATAACCCACAGAGAACCGAGTCCTGCCAATACCATGTGAGGAAGGAACAGCCCTGTCCCAGTCAAGATCTCAGGTGTGGATTAGCCAGGGTTCTTCAGAGAAGGACAATTGATAACATATATATGTGGATTTATGAAAGGGAATTTATTATGGAAATTGTGATTACAGAGGCTGAGGAGTCAGCCCCATGACCTGTCCTCTGCAAGCTGGAGATCCAGGAAAGCCCGTGGTGTAGTTCAATCAGCATCCAGTGGCCTGAGAACCAGGAGACCCTATGTTGGAGGGCAGGAGTAGTTGCATGCCTTAGCTTAGCAGATCCGCTCTTCCCCAGGCTTCTGTTCTGTTTTGTTCATGATGCCAGCCCCACATCAGTGAGGACAATTCTTTTTTACTCTGTGTGATGGTTAATTTTGTGTGTCATCTTGACTAGATTAAGAAATATCTAGAGCACCAATAAAGCATTATTGCTGAGTGTATGTAAGGCTGAGTGGGGAAGATGCCCTGGATGTGGGTAGGCACTGTCCAATCAGCTGGAGATAATTCTAAAGAAAAAGGCAGATGAAAGGTGATTATCCCGCTCTCTCTCCTGGAGTTACGATACCTTTCTGCCCTTGGACATCAGAACTCCAAGCTCTCTGGCCTGTGGACTCCAGGACTCACACAAGAACCATCCCCCAGCCCCCACCACCTCACTGGATTCCCAGACATTAAGCCTGGGACTGAGAGTTACATATGGGCTTCCCTGGGTCTCCAGCTTGCACGCAGCTTATTGTGGGACTTTACAGACTTCATAATCATGTGATCCAGTTCCCCTAATAAGTCTCTTCTCACGTATATCTGTCTGTAGCTAGATATTGATATACTATCGGTTTTTTCTAGAAAATTCCAATAAATACACTGTCTATTGGTTCAATTGCTAATCTCTTCTAGAAACATCCTCAGAGACTCACCCGAATGCTTTACTAGCTATCTGGTGTCCCTTAATCCAGTCAGGTTGACACACAAAATTGTCCATTGCAAGGTGAGACAACAGGCCTGGCTTACACCTTGTTTGCAGGCTTATTCCAGGGCCAGAATCAGAGGACTCAGCCCAGCTGGGCCTGGATTCCTGACCCACAGAAACTGCGAGATAAATGTGTGATGTTAAGATGCTAAATTTGTGGCGATGTGTTACACAGCAGTAATACATACTGCCTTCTCTAAGAACCTGCTGCTCAACTCTGTGCAAGTCTTTATTCTTCAAGATTTCCTTCCATACAGGGTTGACTGAGAAAGTCTTTCAATGGATGATAGCACCTTGGAAGAGGGAAAACTGCATAAATTCTACTTCATCAACACACCAATAGTCCACTCTATGCTTAACACAGAAGGAACGTGATGCCCCGGGCAGGAGAGCATTTGGTGTTTAAGTGAAATGACCTCTAGCAATAACCACAATTGTTACCACTTGTCTCAACCTAAATAATTTCTACTGCATATCTAAGCTTTTACAGAACTTTTGCATAACAAACAAGTATGGTTTCTGTCAGTAAATGTAAATGCTCAGGATGTATTGCTGGCATCCTCATTGCCTTTACTTCCAGAAGCAAAGTACACACAAGGTCTTTCCCATCTCATTCACTCTCATTTAGATAAAATGACAGGTATGACTTCTGGATCAGACCCTGTTCTGACTTGGCCACTTGTTCCTCACCTCTGAACATTCTGGCTCTGCTGCAGATTAGAAAGTTTTCCATCGCTCTTTCTAGTGTGTCCTTGTAAAATCCAAAGGAAGAAAGTGCACCTCCCATGGGTCCTCTCTAGTTTAGGAAGAGAGTGTTCCTGAAACATGTGTTAATAAACAAGTACTTATAATAACACATATTATAATATAAAGTATACTTATACTTCAAGTATAAAATCCTAAGACCCAGGGCGTCCACATACCCAAATATGGCTCCTGCAGTGCCCTTGCTCCAACCAGGCTCTCCAGGACCACACATCACCCTGAGAGCACCTGTGCTAGCCCTCCCCTCCCTGAACTTTTTCCCCAAAATTCTCCACCTGGGTATCAGATTCTTTCATGTTATCCCTGAGCTCACAGTCTCACAGAAGGATATAAAATATCACTCCCACTCCCTCATGTGGCTACAGTGGTGGAAATGAGTGAACTGTGCTCTTCCGTGTGCATCACACTGCCCCTTCAAAATGCACCTTTACAGGTATTGTTCCACTCAAACATCAGAACAATCTCATAGGAGACAGGCAAGAAATTATTTATTCCTATTTTACAGATGGTGAACATGAGACCCAAAACAGATCATTTGACTTGCCTAAGTCACAAAACCATTTGAGGCAGCTTTTCTTATGTACATTGAGTTCAGTGCTTTCCTTTTAGTTATCCCCTCACAGTGTTCCAAGGTCTAGTGGGGATGATCCCTGCAGAGAGAGGTCAGTGTGGGCCCATAGTGTGTGCTGTGCATTGCCCTTATCTGGCTTCTGCCATTGGATTCTTCATCCTGGAGTCTTGAGACTGCGCCCAGCCTGCTGTGGAGACCTAGTCCCCAGATCCATGGTGCCATTGGTCTCAGCTTGCTGTAGACACTCCTCGGCTATGTCTGAGGTCTAGGATAATTGTTAAATATGCAAACATTCACTTCTGAAAGTTGCACAGATGAGATAATAAATGTATTGTCACTCTTCATGAGCATCAGTGAACATTGCTTACCTCACTTGGAGCTGTGAGATTTCACAATCTGTTACTTTGTAGCAAACTTGGTATAAATGTAATCCTTGCATGTCTCTTCCTGCCTCAAACATAAGCCAGGTGACCCTCTTCCCAAAGTCATGCACACCTGGGGATGAGCTTGCCCACATCCTGCAGAGGAAAAGCCACCTTCTGTCAAAAATCAGAATGCACTAGCCTTGCCTTTGGAGCCACCTACATTGACTTCCTGAACCCTGCCTTGCTGAGGGCTTGTTTCTGTGGAGCCAGCCTCTTCTCCCTGCCTTAGGGAATACTTCTCACCATGGCTTGTTTCAAACTGCACAGTTCTAGGTGTCCAAGAGCTGAGGGACCTTTGTCAGTCAACCCATCTCTGAGGCTCAGCTTCTTGGCCTCTACAATATAGATAATAATGCCCAGTTCATGAGGTCGTCTTGAAGGTAAAATAGGTATGCAATGTGACAAGTTGTCACAAAAAAGTTGAGAGTTGTACTGATTTATTTTGTCTCCAATGTACCCAAGTCATCCTCCAAACTGAAACCTGTCACTGACCTACCAACAAACCCTGCCATGTGCCACAGCCTCATGATTCTTTCCTCTCACTAGAGTGCGTGGAGTGATTTTTTTTCCAGCTGGCGATCCTTTTTGTATTAATCATTCATTAATTCTGCAGTTTGATGAGGGTCTGCTTGTGCCAGCCTCTTAGTATTCCAACTCCCTCTCTCATTAATTCACATGAATGAATTTTTTCATTCAACTACAATGCGCATTCAAGGAGCATTCACAAACAGCACTCATTAGCTGTGTAATGATGCCAAGTGGCTCACGTGGACTGAAGCCCATGTGCTTGGTCCATGAACAACCTTCCAATCTGCCAGGGTCAGCCTAGTTTCCAGCCTCTACACACAGCCTCCTCAACACAGCAAGGCCACTTGATCCCTGTCCACAGAAAGTGTCAGCCCTTCTAGCAGAGGCCCTTTGGTACTTCAACAGCTATGGCCACACACTCAGGGACTTGATGTTAAGAATACTTATTACTGGCCCAAATCTGACCTAGTGCCCAGAGTCCAATGGTGTGATTTCTGAGCCCAAGCCCCACCCTGGGTTTAATCCTTAGGACTATATTTCTACACTGGGTTGTGCTTTAGTGGATGCCTTAGTACTCCAAGTCTCTCCTGAGTCCAAAGCACTGCCTAGGTATTACCAGCCCTTCCTGAGAATAAGCCCTCAATTCTAGGCTGACTGGGCTTTTGCTCCATGTGAAGAGACTTCCGTGGGGCTCAGCTGCCTGGACTCCCAAATTCCACCCAATCTGTGTGTCAGAGAAACTTTTGCTTCTTTACTTTGGGCCCAACCTTTCTTGACTCTCTACCTGGTCCACCATTGTCATGTGTATTTAGATGTCCTTTTTGGCCAACCAAATGGAGTTATTCACCTGTATCAACAGCAAGATCAATTACCTTCAGGTGCAATCCCACCTGTGTGGGACAGTCTCGGTGCAGTCTCTCACCTGGTCTCCTACTCAGTTCTGATGAATCTGAAGATAAGACCTAACAAATTGGATAAACAGAGTCCACTACCTGCCTCACTCAGTGTTAGCAGATTTCTGGGGTTGCTGTCCACTCTGTCATGGTCCCAGGAGCTCTAATATGCCCCAGCTTTGTCTTGACCTTTGAGGCATTCTGCCCTTTGCTTCAGTGAGGAGTTGAGACAGAGAGGCTGTAGACTGGGCCGGTGGGGATCTGGGCTTGGCTACATTGCCTCTGACTGGCACTTGCTCCACTACAGTTCTTCACAACCACACGTGCAACCTTAGAGGGACCATCAAGGTCATTGCGCATCCCCACAGGAAAACCAGTCTTGGAAAATAAATAAAGGACCATGGACTTGTTTGATGGGCCAGAGACAATAAAGGGGCTGATGTTTGACAAAACAGTAAGGACACCATGCAGTTAGCGCCCCAAACACTGCAAGTTATCTAGAAAGGGAAGAAAGCCTTGGCAGGATTAATTAGTACCTGGAATACAATTTCAGATGAGAATAAGGAGACACATAAAGTAATAAATGCATTGCAAAATCCAGATCTTAAGCTGAGTCAATATTTTTTAAAAAGTAAATTATTGCCAGGCGCGGTGGTTCATGCCTGTAATTCCAGCACTTTGGGAGGCCGAGGCGGGCAGATCACGAGGTCAGGAGATCGAGACCATCCTGGCTAACATGGTGAAACCCTGTCTCTACTAAAAATACAAAAAAAATTAGCCGGGCGTGGTGGCGCGCACCCGTAGTCCCAGCTACTCGGAGGCTGAGGCAGGAGAATGGCCATGAACCCGGGAGGCAGAGCTTGCAGTGAGCCGAGATCACACCACTGCACTCCAGCCTGGGCGACAAAGAGAGACTCTGTCTCAAAAAAAAAAAAAAAAAAACTAAATTATTTTCAGCAATGCCTGAAAATCACATTGTTTAACAAAGTAAGAAAAAGAGTTTTGAGATAGAGAACTGTGTGGTGCACACATCCTGAGATGATAAGTGTCTGATGTCAAGCCCCAGGCTTCCAACAAGACAAGACAGACATGAAGCAGTTTGTTTATATCTCATTGAGGGAGGGAAAAGGAGGGCACAGGAGAACATTCCAGGGAGAAAAGACACAGAAGCTGCTAGGAGATGGATGTACAGCTGATAAACCCCCTAAGGAGAGACAGAGAGAAGACAGCCATTACATTAACTTCTGTTATAGAGACAGGTAAGTCACAGATCTTTGCATCTATCAGGCATGGTTTTGGTTCCTTCTATGGTGTGTCTATGTCTGTTTTCTGTTTGTAATTTACTCTGAGGTGAAGCCTTCCTGCAGGCCATGTTTCTCATCTGTAAGGCGTGGCTTATCTGGGTCTGATGGAAGGGCCTGCAGTGCTTGGTGAGTTCTCTGAATCCCACTGGGCAGGATTCCCACATCTCCCCACCCTGCCTCTGTTCATCTCTCAGCTACGGATGCCCTCTCTATGAGGACGTGGAGTTTGAGCCTTCACATGCCCAGCCAGCCCTGAAACAAGGGCATGGACATGGAGAACCCATGTGGATGTCTGCCCTCGCCTACCATGTGCCCGCAGGTGCCTCCTGCCTGCCTCTGCAGCTGCAACTCTGCTCTGAACTGGACTCCAGGGCTCAGCGAGGCTGTGGCTCTTCCTGCTGCTCTGCTCCCCACCACCCTTTGCTGTGGCCAGGAGGCAGAAAGCCATGGTGATATTGGGGTGATGGTGGACTCACCATGTGTGTCTCTTCCCTATGTCCACTGCTGATTGATGCTGCAGGGTTAGTCCAGTACCAGTACCATGCCACACTGGAAAGCAAAATGCCACATATGCACAGACCACATTGTGGAGGCTGATGAGCGCTTCCTGTGGTTCTAAATAAGAGAGTGCCTAAAGGGACAAGTGCTTTGTTTCCCAGGGAGGGCAGGGCTACAGAGGCACCATCTCTGATATTTGCCTGGGATACCCCAAGCCAGGACGAGACTCTCCCTGTGTGGTAGGGGCAGTACAGGGCCGGGGCCTCTATGCGGGGCCCACTGAGGCAGGAACAGGAGCAGCACACCTGCATTACAGACCCAGTGACTCCAAGACCAAGTGGAGCCAAGCACACAGCCCCTGTCTTCTGGCCACTGCTCCCAAGGCTATGCCCCCTCCCTCACCATTTTCCATACACGTGGATCCACCTGGATTAATCTTCAATCAGCCAAGCCTAGGACTGACACTTATAACACCTTATGGTGTGAGGCCCTTTATGACTTTGGAAGGATTAATACTTGTGTAGCCCCTCTGAGAAGGATAGCATCCTACAAATTAAAGAAAATAAAGCTCATAGAAAGGGGGTGGCCAGTAGAGAGTCACCAGCCAAATATGGAACAGAGCCAGGCCCACAGCTCTGCAGGGATCTCAGCTGCTGAGTGAATGGCTGGGGAGAGGCTGGGCACTTCTAAAACCCAGGCCTGTCCTTTTGCTGTGCGCTCCATCAGTCTTTCCTGTGGTGCTGCCAGCCCTGGCCTCTCTCAGTCCCCTGGACCCAGATTCATGTCTCCAAATGTCCATCTCTGGGGCTATTTTTCTGGCCTGGAGTTTTGCTCCTTGGAGATGGCCACACATGCCTCTTCTATCTGGGTTATAAACTAATGAGAGCAGTAGAGGCCATTTATCATTGTAATGGGGTCTTCACCTTCAGATATTAGGGTCTTTAATTTATTGGAGCTTTAGGATAAAATACTAAGGAAATCACTACCTCCTGCAACCAAGATGTTCTGTGAGGGCTTTTCGTGTCACCCACAGAGAGATGCTGAGACATATCAGAGCCCCTCCCTTCTCCCAGCCTCACTCTCCACGGAGGCAGCTCCCTCTGGCTGGGCTGGGCCTGGCCTGGCCTCCCCTTCTGTGTCAAGTTCTGCCTCTTACCACTCACTCAGCACAAGCCCCATAGCTGTGGGGTTCTGATTCCTCCACAGCAGGCCCTGGGGCCTGGCTGCACACTGCCCTCACCACCTCCTTCCCACCTGCTGATGCTTGAGCCTTCCTTCACTGCCACATTCCACAGCTAAGGTCCCACTACGTCAACTGTGCCATCTCCCCAGTAGGGTGCCCACTGGGATCTGCCTTCCATCTGCTCACAGGACAAGAGGGGAAGTCTTCTGGAGCAGCAGAGAGGCCCAGAGCCCCAGGTGTTACAAGGGCAGCAACTTCTCTGACCAGGGCATGTCTACGTGTGGTCCTTGGTTTCCTGTATCTTAAGAGAGTGCCTGCTCACAGATGGTACCTGGCAAAAGGGCACTGGGTGAGGGCCCTGGAGATATCTTGTGTCAGGTCAGCCACATACGGGACATGGCCCTCTTCTCTCGCACTGTAGGTCACTTGTCACTGTGAGCCTCGGTTTTTCACTGGGATGCCTGACTCATTGTCACTTACAATGGGCATGTGAGTGTTGCCTGAGTGTCCCTCAGCTCTCCCCAACTTGTTCCAGGAAGAGTCCCCCTGGATGCTCCCTAACTCCGCAGCCCCTGGCTGTGATAGCCCTCGTTCTGGAGAGACTACCCCTGCAGCCCCAGGACCAGCCAACTAACCCACACTTTCCTGCAGGCCACCATTCCCCAGGAGCCAATTCAGCTGAAGTCAGGACACAGCAGGCAGCACTGAACGATATTCCTTTCTACCGTGGACCTCCTAGTGCTGCCTCTACATGGCCTGAAGGCTTCTGTGGCCTCAGCTTGTTGACACCCACATTGATCCTGCCTTTTATCCCTGTCTGCACCTTCACAGGTGAGGGAGCCTGAGGCTATGTGAGGGGAAGGACCTCTCCAGAGCCTCACAGATAATGGGTGATGAAAAGAGATTGGCACCAGGTAGTGTGGCCCCAGGGTGGGAGCCTTGCCCTGCTCTGCTGGATAACAGCCCTTCAGCTTGACTGCTCCCAGAGCCCACAGGCCTGACCTGGCCCCATGCTCCCATGGCTGCCCTTGCACCTGCTCCTTAGGGTGAAAGTTGGCTTCACCCCACCTTTGAGAGGGTCTTAAGTATGTTTTGCCCCCTCAGATTCTCATCCCTCAGGCCTCACCACAGACCAAGACCCACAGCCTTGCCCCATTTCCTATCCCTGTAACTGACCCTTCCCAAGGAGAGATTCCATGCAGAGGTCGCTCCTGGAGCTCAGCAGGACTTAGAGCCAGTGGCACCAGCACCAAGGAGTCCCTCCTTGACCAACTGTTGTCCAGTTCCTCTAATCCCTATTCTTGGCTAAGCCTGAACTTGGCCTTCTGTAGGTTCCTGCTAAATCAGTTTAGTGAGGAAGCCCCCTTCCCAACCTTGATAATCTGGCTCCTTGGCTTGTTTTTAGAAAGACACTTTGTAGCCCAGTTTAATAAGAACCCCCATTACCTTGATACCTCATCAAGTTCCTCTTAGTGACTGTCCATTGGCCGACCCTCTGTTCATTGTCCATAAACACTCCACTCACTCTCCGTGCTGCCTCCAGAGCTGAGCTCAGCTCTGTACTGAGAGTCGTCGCCTACTGCAGGAGTTCCAATAACATCTGTCTTGCTGGTTTTCACAAGTGTCCGGAGCAGATTTTTTCTTTTACATAGGTCAACATCAGGATGAGAGACACACACAGTAGCAGGGGTTCTGTCCTCACATTGTTCTTTCCAGATTAAAAAACAAAATAATTTTTTCAACCTTTTAAGCATTAAATACATACATGAAAATGTATGCATATGGGTAAAATGTGGTATATTTTTTGAGTTGAATACATCTGCTCATACAGATCAAGAATCCAAATGAGACCAGCACCCTCCCCTTTAATGATGAGTTTCCTCAGAGCCCAGGTAATTCAGCCTCAAATAATACCTTAAAGTGGAGGAAGGACCCTAAATAAGCACCTACTGCTCAGGTTCAACAAGTCCCAGCTGTAACTTTCCTTCGCAGCATTTATCCCAACCCTGCTCAGGCTGAGGGATCTCTACTGTACATGAGTAAATTATTATATTACAAACATAATTCTCCAGGGGCAAGAAATATGAGGACGACTTTACAAATGATTCAAATGCTGCCTTGTGACTTGCTCTTAAACCATAAGCACTTCTTCTTGTTAATTAAAATTCTGGCATTCCTGAGTAGACTGTAAGAGCTGTGAGGAAAATTAAAAACAATATGTGGTTATCCCCATAGATTGAGTTTTCATCCTGTGTCAGGGCCTGGTGTAGTGATAACATCTATTATGCATTCCATTCTTATAACCACTGTGTAAGGTGAGAATTTAGTGAGAGGTTCTGAGGTGCCACATAGACAGCCAAGAGGGGTCTGCATAACCTGTGAATGCAGAACTGACCACAGAACCCTGCCATATTGAAGTTGCGACCCCACAAACACAGGGTGCTCTCCTGAAAGCCTTGCTGTCTGACCAAGGCCAAGCCCAGCTCTCCCCCAGATGAGGGTGTGCACAGCCCCCTGCTTCTTCTCTGAAAGATGTCACACTCTTTAATATAGATATGGGTGAGGGTCTCTAGAATCTGAATGTTTGTATCTTCCTAAAATTCGTATCTTGAAACCCTCACCCCAAAAGTGATGATATTAGGAAGTGGGGCTCATGAGGTCATAAAGAAAGAGCCCTCAAAAATGGGATTGGTGCCTTTATAAAAGAAGCTCCAAGACCCTTGCCCTTCCTACCACACAGACACAGTGGAGGCACCATCTAAGAATGAGGAAGAAAGCCTTCACCAGGCACCCCTGGTGCCCCGATCTTGGGCTTCCAGCCTTCAGAACTGAGGGAGAAATCAATGCTTATCATTTATAAGCCACATAACCTATATTAATCTGTACAGCAGCCTGACTGGACTAAGACACATGGTTGAACTCCTGCCACACTTTGTGATTTACTCTATGAAAAAAAGATCCCTAAATCTAGAAAATCGCTTACAACCATTAATATTTTCTCCTCCTGGAAATAAAATGCATCAAGCCTACCCCATGAAAGCAGTAAAGATTTCCCTGTTCCTCTATCTTCCTACAGCCTCTGTGGGGGATCAGCCCCAGCTCGCTCCTGTGCCCCATGAGACAGACCAGGCCTGCCGCTCACCTCCAAGCAGAAGTTGTGAGCCTTGTTGTGCTCCCTCCTCACAACCTAATGAGGGAACCCACTGTAATTTTAAGTCCATGGAAGGCACAGCTATGTGGGCTTCTCTGAAGGCCCAGAAGCTGTCCTAGGATCCCATCAGCTTCCACCAGTCCGTGGCTCCCTACTGACCACGCCACACTCATGCACACAACTTAACTGCAGATAAAACAAGCAGACACAATCTCTAATGTGCAGATTCTCTTCATTTAGAACTTGTATTCTTTCAAAGTCTATCTTTATCTTTTCATTATGTGTTTTAAAAAGATTTGCTAAGCAAATTAAGAGAATAAATTACATTTAGTAAAAATGCTTGAACTGTTCAAAAGAACAAATATATTAAGCTCCTTAGGCATATAGTTTTACATTATTAAAAACCACTCAGTCGTATAAGGAGTAAGGAAAGGATCCAGTTTCAGCTTTCTACTTATGGCTAGCCAATTTTCCCAGCACCATTTATTACATAGGGAATCCTTTCCCCATTTCTTGTTTCTCTCAGGTTTGTCAAAGATCAGATGGCTGTAGATGTGTGGTATTATTTCTGAGGCCTCTGTTGTGTTCCATTGGTCTATATCTCTGTTTTGGTACCAGTATCATGCTGTTTTGGTTACTGTAGCCTTGTAGTATAGTTTGAAGTCAGGTAGCGTGATGCCTCCAGCTTTGTTCTTTTGACTTAGGATTGTCTTGGAGATGCGGGCTCTTTTTTGGTTCCATATGAACTTTAAAGCAGTTTTTTCCAATTCTGTGAAGAAACTCATTGGTAGCTTGATGGGGATGGCATTGAATCTATAAATTACCTTGGGCAGTATGGCCATTTTCACGATATTGATTCTTCCTATCCATGAGCATGGTATGTTCTTCCATTTGTTTGTGTCCTCTTTTATTTCACTGAGCAGTGGTTTGTAGTTCTCCTTGAAGAGGTCCTTTACATCCCTTGTAAGTTGGATTCCTAGGTATTTGATTCTCTTTGAAGCAATTGTGAATGGAAGTTCATTCATGATTTGGCTCTCTGTTTATCTGTTACTGGTGTATAAGAATGCTTGTGATTTTTGCACATTAATTTTGTATTCTCAGACTTTGCTGAAGTTTCTTATCAGCTTTAGGAGATTTTGGGCTGAGACAATGGGGTTTTCTAAATATACAATCATGTCATCTGCAAACAGGGACCATTTGACTTCTTCTTTTCCTAACTGAATACCCTTGATTTCTTTCTCTTGCCTGATTGCCCTAGCCAGAACTTCCAACACTATGTTGAATAGGAGTGGTGAGAGAGGGCATCCCTGTCTTGTGCCAGTTTTCAAAGGGAATTTTTCCAGTTTTTGCCCATTCAGTATGATATTGGCTGTGGATTTGTCATAAATAGCTCTTATTATTTTGAGGTACATTGCAGATGGATTAGAGACTTAAATGTTAGACCTAATACCATAAAAACCCTAGATGAAAACCTAGGTAGTACCATTCAGGACATAGGCATGGGCAAAGACTTCATGTCTAAAACACCAAAAGCAACGGCAGCAAAAGCCAAAATTGACAAATGGGATCTCATTAAACTAAAGAGCTTCTGCACAGCAAAAGAAACTACCATCAGAGTGAACAGGCAACCTACAGAATGGGAGAAAATGTTTGCAATCTACTCATCTGACAAAGGGCTAATATCCAGAACCTACAAAGAACTCAAACAAATTTACAAGAAAAAAACAAACAACCCCATCAAAAAGTGGGCAAAGGATATGAACAGACATTTCTCAAAAGAAGACATTCATACAGCCAACAGACACATGAAAGAATGCTCATCATCACTGGCCATCAGAGAAATGCAAATCAAAACCACAATGAGATACCATCTCACACCAGTTAGGATGGCGATCATTAAAAAGTCAGGAAACAACAGCTGCTGGAGAGGATGTGGAGAAATAGGAACACTTTTACACTGTTGGTGGAATTGTAAACTAGTTCAACCATTATGGAAAACAGTATGGCGATTCCTCAAGGATCTAGAACTAGATGTACCATATGACCCAGCCATCCCATTACTGGGGATATACCCAAAGGATTATAAATCATGCTGCTATAAAGACACATGCACACGTATGTTTATTGCGGCACTATTCACAATAGCAAAGACTTGGAATCAACCCAAATGTCCATCAGTGACAGACTGGATTAAGAAAATGTGGCACATATACACCATGGAATACTATGCAGCTATAAAAAAGGATGAATTTGTGTCCTTTGTAGGGACATGGATGCAGCTGGAAACCATCATTCTTAGCAAACTATCACAAGAACAGAAAACCAAACACCACATATTCTCACTCGTAGGTGGGAACTGAACAATGAGATCACTTGGACTCGGGAAGGGGAACATCACACACCAGGGCCTATCATGGGGAGGGGGGAGGGGGGAGGGATTGCATTGGGAGTTATACCTGATGTAAATGACGAGTTGATGGGTGCTGACGAGTTGATGTTTGCAGTACAGCAACATGGCACAAGTATACATATGTAACAAATCTGCACCTTATGCACATGTACCCTAGAACTTAAAGTATAATAATAATAAAAAATAAATTTTAAAAAAAACCACTCAGTCTTAACTAGACATTAAAACATGTCCTCCAGAGACCTTACTCGATAATAATAATCCCCCTGAACCCATGGTTCCAAGCTGACTGTGAAGTCAGCCGGCCATGCTCCCAGGCTCCATGAGGCCAAAGCAGCCCCGAGTTCCTTCCTCAGCCTCCCAAAGTGCTGGTATTACAGGTGTGAGCCACCATGCATCACCCTTTCTTTAATTTTTAAGTATGATTTTCTTTATTTCTTTGAAACAATATAGATAGCTAATTGCTTTGAAGTCTCTTTCCTTTAAGTTCACCATCTGAGTCCTTTAAAGGCAATTTCTATCACTTGCTTATTTTCATGTGCATAAGTCACACTTTCTTTTTTCTTGACATATCTCTTATGTTTTACTGTTCAAAATTGGACATTTTAGGTAATATAGTATAGCAACTCTGAATATGGAGTCTACATCTCCCAAGGGCATGGAATTGTTTTTACTTCATTGCTTGCTCATTTGCCTGGAGATCTGGCTGAACCAATTCTGAGAGGTCTGTTCCCCCTGCAGTGTGTAGCATTTGATCTTTCTGAGAGAGAGAGAGAGAGAGAGAGAGAGAGAGAAGATGCAAGTCCTCTCCTTTGAGTGGTCCATTCATGTCAGAGAGCTACAGGAAGTACGTAGGGCCCTGGTGAGCTCAGGGCCCATCTGTTTGAGCAACAGGGTTTTATTTTTATCTTTTAACCTGGGTTTCTAAAGGCCAATTCTGGGTTAACAGAAGCCACTTATAGGTCAAATGTTGTGCTTAGGTCCACTTAGTGACATGCTTACCTTTTATTGCTAGATGTGTATGTGTGGCTTAGAAACTCTAATTACAATACAGGTAGTTTATTTTTTGCTCCATTTTTTTCCCCAGTGACTAGAAACTTGGAGATTCTTTCTCTAATTGCCCCTAAGAGGCAAAGCCTTGAACCTGTTCACTGTCTTCCAGACTTCTAGGGGGGCACTGAGAAGTTATTTTTAATGTGGCTTTCTGTTCACTTCATGTTTAGCCAGAGGTTGTGCTGGGTGGCTTTCCCAGTGTGTTGATGGGTCTGTGTGCAGCATGGGGAGTACTTTCACGCTTCTAATGCATCCTTCTGTGATCACTCCTGTGTTGGTGCTACCTAGACCATGCACATAGCATTCAAACCCCAGAATTCACTGTTGTCTCAGGAGGGCTCTTCTTATCCGTCTCTTTTCCTAGTTCTCTGTTAAAAATCTGGCTTCTGTTACACTTGCATCAAAGCTCCCAGCCTTATCATTGCTTTCCCCAGTGGCACCATTGCCTGTTCTAGTGCCCTAAAGCATTGAGCCCTTCACTTTCAGTCCCCTCAGGAACAGCTGCTGAGCTTTTCATCCTCATGTACTGCCTTTCTCCCTGGCCAGATCCCCTGCATCCTTGCACTGGAGTTGGTGGTGGAGAAATGGCTTTCTTGGATTGACACCCCTGCTCTATGAGCGGGTGCTATTGGAGTGATTGGCAGCCCCTGGTCTTCTCGATGTGCTCTTACTGGTATGGAATTTCCATCGTATGAGTGAGCTTAGGTGAGGCCAGTAGAAACCTAGTACTCCCAGACTGCCATGACTGGGATAGAGTTCCTGACTGAGAGTGGGGGCAGATTTGGGGAAAAGAGGACCAGTCCTCTTGAGAGGTGACAGTGTGCTAGCAGCCCTCACTCTCAGCGCCTCCTTGGCCTCAGGTCCACTCTGGCGGCGCTTGAGGAGCCCTTCAGCTCACCGTGGCACCGTGGGAGCCCCTCTCTGGGCTGGCTGAGGCCAGAGCCGCCTCCATCTGCTTGCGGGGAGGTGTGGAGGGAGAGGCGTGGGCGGGAACCCGGGCTGCGGGGGGCCCTCGCGGGCCAGTGTGAGTTCTGGCAGGTGCGGGAGCGAGCTCCACGGGCCCCAGACACGGAGCGGCCGGCCAGCACCAGGGCAGTGAGGGGCTTAGCACCGGGGCCAGCAGCTGCGGAGGTTGCTGGGTCCCCCAGCAGTGCTGGCCCGCCGGTGCTGCACTCAAATTCTCACCGGGCCTTAGCTGCCTTCCCACGGGGCAGGGCTCCAGATCTGCAGCCCGCCACGTCTGAGCTCCCCTCTGCGGTGGGCTCCAGCACTGCCCGAGCCTCCCCCACGGGCACTGCCCCCTGTTCCGTGGCGCCCAGTCCCATTGACAGCCCAAGGGCTGAGGAGTGCAGGCGCAGCTTGGGACTGGCGGGCAGCTCTGCCTGCAGGCCGGGTGCAGGATCCACTATGTGAAGCCAACTGGGCTCCTGAGCCGGATGGAGACTTGGAGAACTTTTATATCTAGCTGGAGGATTGTATGTGCACCAATCAGCACTCTGTACCTAGCTAATCTGGTAGGAACTTGGAGAACTTTTATATCTAGCTAGAGGATCGTAAATACACCAATCAGCACTCTGTGTTTAGCTCAGGGTTTATAAATACACCAATCAGTACTCTGTGTCTGGCTCAAGGTTTGTAAATACACCAATTGGTACTCGGTATCCAGCTAACTCTGTGTTTAGCTAACCTAGTGGGGACTTGGAGAACTTTTCTGTCTAGCACTCTGTGTCTAGCTCAAGGATTGTAAACGCACCAATCAGCACTCTGTCAAAATGGACCAATCAGCAGGATGTGGATGGGGTCAGATAAGGGACTAAAAGCAAGCTGCCCAAGCCACCCCTGGCAACCCACCGGGGTCCCCTTCCACACTGTGGAAGCTTTGTTCTTTCGCTCTTTGCAATAAATCTTGCTGCTGCTCACTCTTTGGGTCCAGGCTGCCTTTATGAGCTGTAACACTCACCGTGAAGGTCTGCAGCTTCACTGCTGAAGCCAGCAAGACCACAAACCCACCAGGAAAAACAAACAACTCCAGACACACTGCCTTTAAAAGCTGTAACACTCACCACGAAGGTCTGCAGCTTCATTCCTGATGGCGAAACCATGAACCTACCAGAAGGAAGAAGCTCCAGACACATCTGAACGTCTAAGGAACAAACTCCGGACACACCATCTTTAAGAACTGTAACACTCACCGTGAGGGTCCGCAGCTTCATTCTTGAAGTCAGTGAGACCAAGAACCCACCAATTCCGGACACACTCTCTCCCATACCTACCTGGAATACAATTTCTGCAACACAGAGCTAGGGGAATGAGAAACTCCTGTAGCCTCCCCTTCCAG